>NC_089324.1:11718117-11720617 GCF_036669915.1 Pocillopora verrucosa | reverse complement strand
ATTGTTGTCGGTGTAAACAGTGAAGAAGGTGGAGTAGTACAAGTAATCACGGAACTTCTCAGTTACTGCCCATTTGAGGGCAAGGAACTCCAATTTTCCCGCGTGCATGTGGTAATTTTTCTCTGCTGGAGTTAGTGTCCTAGAGGCATAACCTAGAACTCTGAGCTTCCCGTCCTGTTCTTGATACAATACAGCTCCAAGTCCCTCTTGCGAGGCGTCTGTGTGAAGTACAAATGGCTTCGTAAAGTCGGGAAATGCCATCACTGGAGGAGAAGTCAGTCGGTCGACCAGCATGTCAAGCCGCTTCTGATGTTCCTCTGTCCATGTTACCTTATGATTATTAGCCAATAGATCAGGGCCAGCCATTAGATCGTACAGGGGTTTAGCTATGCGTGAGAAATCCTGGATGTATTGCCTGTAGTAACTCAGGAACCCTAGCAGTTTACGCACATCACCCACTGTTGCTGGTTTCTGTTTCGCCAAGTTGTGTACGGCAGCCGTGTCCTCTGGGTCTAGAGAGTAGCCATCGCCGGAAACAACCCGCCCCAAATATCTAACTTGTCGTTGGAAGAACTTGCACTTTGATGGCTTTAACTTTATCCCATGTTCCTGCAGTCGACGCAGGACTTGTTGGACATCCTGAACGTGTTGCTCAAAGGTCTTACTATACACCAAGACATCATCCAGGTAGGGAATACAGATGTTGTCACGTAAGCCATCTAGACATTCATTCATGCACCTTTGGAATGCCGCCGGTGCATTCATTAGCCCAAACGGTATTCTATTCCATTGATACAATCCCCAGGGGGTCACGAATGCAGTCAGGGGGCGGCTTTCTTCTGTCATAAAGCCTTGGTGGTAGGCCTTCCCTTGGTCCAGAACTGTAAACCATTTGTTGCCGCCTAGGCCATTTAAGATATCCTGTATACGGGGAATCGGCTGTCGTTCTGGATATGTTTTCTTGTTCAATTCTCGATAATCAATACAAAGTCGCAGACTTCCATCCTTTTTGCGAACACAGACCATGGGTGAGGAGTAAGCCGAACGGGACTTGCAGATCCAATTTCGATTAATCAAATCTTCTAAGTACTCTTTCACTTCCCCATAGAGTGGCTTGGGGATGGAGATATAGTTCTTCTGTACTGGCTCATTGTCCTTTAACTGGATATCAAGCACCAAGTTCTCCACGCAGCCAACCTCATCGTCGTTTCTTGCAAAGGCACCAGCTTCTTGCCGTAGCATTTCGTGGACGATCAATTGTTCATTGTCTTCTAGCTGACTCAAGTCAACTGGTGGCTCCCATCCATCTTGTTCCTGACCAGGATGCAAGGTAGCTTCAGGGTAAAAATTCTCGTCTCCTCGAGAGTACGAGTCGGGAGTATTTGGAATTGGTAGAACTGACTTTACCAGGTGTATCCGGCCCAATTCTGTTCTGCGCTTTAACAAGATGTTTCTGTCTGTATTGTTTTGGACCACGACGGCCACGTGACTAGAGGTTCCCGGGGTTATTTTAGTAAGTTCCTCGCCCAATTCCAGTCCGTCTGGGAGCTCGCTGTCTTCCTTGGGCTCAAATATTACTGGCATCCCCTCTGGAACTGGTCCGAGGTGAGTTTGACACTTAACTGTCGTTGCCTCTCCTTTTGGCAGCATAACATCTCTCTTTCCGACTTTAACAGCTGCAGTACCGGTATCCTGTGTTCTTGACTGGATCAGATTGATCAGGGTACCTACGCGAGTATGATGAATTGAAGGGAATGACTGCTGAATGATGTTACTTGCCGCTTGGTGGTTTCCACCATGTTGAGCGAGGACTTCTTCTATAACATTGAAGCCAATGATTGGGTACTCTTGTTCCTTTTGTCCCACCAGTACTGGAACTGTCAGCTCATGAGCAGTTGTATCATCTCCAGCCAACTTAAACCCGACCTCAATCCAACCGTCAAATGGAATGTTTGTCCCATTCATCGCTTCCAAATTCAACTCTTCTCCTGCTCCCAACAACTCTTCAACATTTCTTAACACCTCCAGCGGTAAGTGAGTTTGTTGCCACTTCCTTGACACAACACAAACCTGGGAACCTGTATCCCATAATGCCTCCACTTCCTTTCCTTGAATTAGGCATTTTACCACGCACCTCCGTCCCACGATTTTCGTCAGTCCGAGCTGCTGCCTTGGCGTCAGGTGGCAGGGAAACGTCGTGTTCAAATCATCGCCATCATCTCCGGCTGCTTTCTGTTTCTCAAGTTCCTGTATAGCCATGCAAACTGGTTTATGCACAGTTCTGTATTTTACTTGACATTCTTTTGAATAATATCTATTGATCTTACAGGCTCCGCAGCGGTTAAGTGGTACATGGTCTGTGCTTTGTTTTCCACACTGCACGTAACGGGACTGATTTTCTTGCCTGGTCACACCCTGTCCCATGGGCGTGACCTCTGGCCGTTTCCCTGAGATTCTGCCGGAGAGCGTCGGCTGAATTGGGCATTACACTCGCGTACAT
>NC_089324.1:11698117-11708117 GCF_036669915.1 Pocillopora verrucosa | reverse complement strand
CATTTGAAAGAAGAGAATTTCAGTTAGAGTCAGCCAACCCCATACTAATTAATTTCGACTGGAGAGAATCTCGTTAAAAACTAAAGAAAGAAACACGTAATTTAAAATACCTATTGTAACTAGACCGGCAAACGGACATCTGGCAGACGTTCTATAACTGAGGGTTGCTTTCAACCAAAATTCAATGAGAAATGCAATTTGATAAGATGTGGCAGATCGATCTTCTTGTCAAATGTATCACGCAGAGGATTTATGGTCACCTCGCCACCAAGTCATCTCGTCACCAACGAAGTCGCCACCAGGAATTCAACACGCCACCAACCATCTCGCCACCAAGAAGTTGAGTCGCCACCAGCCAAACTATGAACTGAGTTATTGACACAGTTACATACAATTAAAGCTGATGATCTTAATCCAAAACGACCGGTTTCCATTTTCAACAATATAGAAAGAACATTTTACTCGTAGAGAACTAATAGGCCAACTATAAATCCATCGACCTGGTCAAGTTCTCATTCGTTCTCTCAGCGACTACGATACATTACTAGCAATAATAATAATATGAGTCGACTCCTGATACCTCGTACCCTCGTTAACTCAAACCTTGCGCTAAGTCATACAAATTTTCTTTTGCCATTTAGGGAATTTCCACATAATTTTACCCGCGATAACTCGAACTTCCAATAACTCGAACCTTTTGCTAATTTCCCTTGGAGGCTCGAGTTATCGGGAGTGGAATCGACTATAGAACTGAGGTCTATGAAAATTGCCTGGACCAGCCATGACCAGTATAATGTCGTCAATGTATATACTAATTGTTCTATTTTTAGGCATTGTTTACAGGGAGCAGAGAGCTAAAACATTATCTTGCCAGTAATCCCGAGTTATGTCGGAAATCGATTGACAGAAAGAAATGAAGATACTTACGATTCGAACAACCCTGTTTCAACCAAATCAAATATCAACTTTAATTAAGGTAAATAAATTGGTACTTCTAATAGTCTTATTACATGCGGGGACGTGTGAGTGTCTGATTGACACCTGCCCCTTAGAAAATCAAATGTAAACTTTAATCAAGGTAAATAAATTGGCGCATCTTCGGATCTCCCAACTGGTCCATTGAGTTGGCTGCATAGTTTCAACAGCCGCCGAGCTGAAATCTCCTTGCAGTTGAAGTCTTCCCAGTGTTTGAAGACACGTTCCTGGAGTTGCCAGTATTTCTTTCGCTGGATCCTGGACAGCTTCCCGTCGGAGACCAGTCGGATTTGGATGGACACCAGGTGGGACTCTTGATGTAACAGCTCCACCAACAGGCAGAACGGAAGGTGCACCTTGTTGCCTGATCTTCTGTTTAAGGTGCTGCCACCCCTCGATGTCGTTATTTGTCCTGACAGGGAGCATAAAGACGGAGCAGCAGTTAGAGGGTCAAGCGGAACTGTTAACCCACTTTCTTTGGAAAGTTTGAACTGCAGGTCTGTAGGATCTTCTGGTCTAAGCTGTTGTCTTAGCCTGTTGGCGGCCCGAGCCATGTTTTCAGGTTTTGCGATCGCTGGACAGGGATTTCGTCAAGTAACACCTTGTTGACGATGGCGGATGCTGGTTTAAATAAGTTTTCGCGTGCCATTTGTGGTAAAAAGATACAATACAATTAGTTGGCTTATTAGTAATTATAAAACTCAAATAAGGCATGTGACAATATGATTTCTTATTCTTTTTCTTTTTCCTACCTAAACCGTCAATTTTTTTTAAGGCAAGAAGCAAAAAGTATGCTATGACATGTCTGTTTCACACGAGACTGGATTTTTGTCGCGGTAAGCGAACCAACTTCGCCTGGGTGGTTGTGTGGGTGAAGTCCTGGATGAAACGCATCGTCGCATTGTATAACTGAGGCTTTGCAGCGCAAGTCTTTGTGGTGTACGGTGCACTATCAGTCACCAGTACCGTTTGTTCTTCTCTTACGGATATTAAAAGTATATCTGGTATTCATTACTAGTTTGGTCTTCCCTCTTATGGTTCCCACGGGTAGGTCTGCTTGGGAGCTCTCCTAATGTGGACTTTTGAACAGCGGTGGAGTGAAAACGTCTGGCAGTGGTAGCGAGGGAATGGCAACATCTTCTTCAAACGGGTCTTCAATTCTTGTGCTCTCAAATTGTGGAGGAGCGCAAGACGGGCAACGCCACTCTACGTCTCTCTCCTCATGGACTGCTACCCAGTAGTCTTGCCGGGACATACCTGTAAAACATTCATACAATCAGTAAAAAGTAAATAAAACGTGTCCAAGCAATACGTAAACTAACAACAGGAAAACAAAACGGAAATTATAACGTACCTGTGTTGCAGGTACGATGGTTCCATAGATTACAGCCATCGCACTGATGGGCTTCTTGTCTTGGTCTAACTATCTCTTTGCAAACAATGCAGTTGACAGACATCTTAGACAGCGTTGCATTGAATTCTGAATTTTGATTTGTTAAGCGAGAGCGAGATCGTGACTGAACGATCGGGTGGAGAAACTGAAATATGTGGGGTCTTTTATACCGTTCTACGACTTTTGTTTTAAAACTGGATTCTGAATGGTTACAAACTGTTTGCTGAGGAAACCGGTAAGTGAAGTGTTCTAAATTTCAATATGAATGGCTTTTCAATTTTTAAAAAATCGCACCTTGTGAACGACGCTAGTTACTTGCTCTAGCTTTATTGTCTTGAAGAGTCATATGTATACTACAAATGGAATAGAATAAAACTTTATTGAAAAGATTTTCAACAACTATACATTTCTCTAAATTGTTTGTTACCTTCACTCTTATGACTAACAGTCTGATCTGACCGAGTGTTATTTATTTAACTCGATTTCGTGTATGTTTTGCGTGCACTTCAATGTTAAGGTTTTTTTGTCGCATATTAAAGGGCGAGACGGATTTTTTTTGGAGTTTGTGTGTATACTTTAACTGTTTGTTATCTTAACTCTTACGACAAATTGATCTGATTGAGTGGTATTTATTTGAGCACTTCAAAGTTAAGGATTTTTTTTTCTCAGATATTAAAACGCAAGAGAGAAAGTCGAGGATTTGCAGTCTGAGAACGACTGAAACTTAGTTAAGACGTCACCTCTTCAGCATTCATCAAACTTGTAAATGCGCAGATGGAAGTATGAATTACTATTTAGGATCAATAGATTTATTGATCCCTACACGCGCAACTTTACACGTTACATTTTAAAATTTACATTTGAAGGACAAACGAATGAATCATTTGGATAGGCTTTGCCGTTCTACTCGAGTAAGTAAGCCATTCACGATAGAGGCGAAGTTATAGATATGCCGCTATAATGATTGTTTATGTAACTCATTGACATGGTGTTTAATTGACAACCAAAACCACTACTAGTAAAAAAAAGTTAATTGTTACATGATCGCCTCATGTGGTCTCGAATGGACGAAAAGGTTTTAAACTAGCAATTTCTATCAGAAAGGCGAGTGCTGCAAGAATGCATTAGAAAGATAAACAAAAACAATTAAAGCAATGTGGTTTTTACGAGGTTGGACTGATGTGAAGATGGTGACAGCTGGACCACAGACACAGTTGGAAACATTTTGGGATGTCAAAATTTGAAAGTATATGTTATAAATAGAGTAGTTTCCACAAACCCGTGAAATAGACATTAGACTAATACACCTCAGTTATCTCTAATTCCATTGTTTTCTTTTGAGTCTCTTGGACTATTACATCTTGACTATTAGATTTTGTCTCATGAGTTAAGTGTTTTGACTCTAATATTAGAGTGCACACACTTAGTCAGTGAAACCATTGCGACAGAAAACAAAGCAATTTGAATAATTTCAGTAATTCTTTGTACAATTTGTGGTCTATTGATCTAGTGTTTGCGCCGTATGGAGAACATAATTTACAGAATTAAGAATAAAATCTCATTGACTAGGTTGATATGATTTTTAATAATTAAAAACAAAATCAATTTCAAAAGCATTACAATGTCAACTTAGTTTTTAAATTCAAACTGCAACAAAAGCTCATTAATGATCTTCATGATTGATGAATAGCTTAGTGTAATTAATTGTTTATTGGAACATCAGTAAATGGATCAGTGAGACCACTCTCGTAAATGTCTTGTTAACAATTCTAAAAATCAGTCTAAAAGTTTGTGTACTTTGATAAAAGTTTGCATAATATACATTTTTTGCTCTAAAAAACATGGTATATTCAAAGAAACATATCAAAGTATTATACTGCGAACAATAACTATGGAAAAGTTCACGTCACTGAGCAAATGTTATAAAAAGGTGTTTTAGTTAATCATGTTCTAAGTCCTAAACTATAAGGAAAGCGAACTAAATGTCTTTTTTTTGTTACATTAAGAAGCTTATTGGTGGCTGAGTCATAAGTAACAGCTAGTGTATTGAGCTTAAACAAGTGTTCAGCAAGGTCATCACGACTGCAGTTATCAATACTGACATTCATTAATGCCGCTAAAATGGCTGTTTCGGCACTGAAAATAGACAGCTGCCTAGTATTATTGTCTGGTATTTTCATGAATGATAATCTCATATAGCACTGACTTTTACACAATTGAAGTTTCACTGTCATTCGGCATCTTGTGCAGTTTCCTTGGCCATTTTTTCTATAATTTTTGAATTACAAGAAAAACAGGCTTTAAAAAAGGACATCTTCTTCACTTCACAAATTACTGCATCAATCTGATTGATCATGTTAGGCAATACATTTACTTCAGGTAAAGCATCCTCGTGTTCAGGTGTGACAGTTGCCGAGTAGTTGCTGGTGTCTTTTGGAGGATTAACACATCACTCACCATACGGGTTGTCTTTTTCTTTGATGTGCTTGAAGATGTAAGTTTGCCCTTCTTGAATGGAATCAACTTGGTCCTGCCAAAGAACAACGTTGATTTGTCCAGTTGGCTCCACTAGTGTTCCATCCTGTTTGATAAGTTTTGTTTTGTTGCAAGTTATGATCTTCTTGGTTTGGGTTAGGTTGAATACTTTGGCCTTTCTTGTGATATACTGTTCTGGGACAGCATTTGTCAGGGAGTCTAGGGACGTGATGGAGTCTGTTGGAACAGTTACAGGTGCAAAAGCATTCTCGTCACTTAGTGTTGTCTGCGAGTTATTGGTATCCTGGTTGATGACAATGTCTTTTGTTGGTGAATTCCAGTTTATCTTGAATTTGGATATCTTTACTGGGGATTTCTGCTCTTGAAGTCTAGTCATTTAACTTCTCTTTTTAGGTGAGAAGCAGACTGCCCTTTTCTTCTGATTTTTTGTGTTAATGAGGCAGTTAAAATACTTTTTTGACCCACTGGTCATCATTGGAGTCATATTTGAAATGTACCCGAGAAGGTCTTCTTTTTCATCAATCTCATCCAAGCAACCTATGATAGTAGAAAAATATGCACATATCAAACATACTTTCAAAAAGTGACTTTTATTGTAAATAATAAATGTATCCATAGCATTCTTATTGTTTTTTTGTTTTTTAAACTTGTTTAGGGTGATTGTAGATTAGTAGATTGCTTACCTGGCATATTAGCACGTTTTTCAAACTCCATTACTGAAATAATTAATTAATAATAATAATTAATTCCGTGGCAGTTGAAGCGGAACTACAAATAAATTAAAAGCAACATTAAAAAAGATTCATAAATGGATAAGAAAAGTAAATCATTTGGATAAGACTAATATGTTTCTTTTTTCATGTAAAAAAGAAAACATCTAATGGCCACATCTGCATTCGTCAAGTTTTTGGTTCAATGGTTTATCTTTTTAATGGTTTATCTATACGAGGGAATTGACATTAAGACTTAATGCACAAAGGAATGTAGGCAAAAACTTTGACTGGTAGAGGTGTAGGTGTTTATGTCATGTTAAAAACCCAGAACAATGAGATTATTAATATAAAAACAGTAGGATTGAAATAATGTAAAATACTTACGCTTGAAATTATAGTTTGGATGAATACTTGTGCAGGAAATGAACTTTAGATTTTAATTGCAAATAAAAAGAATGAAAATTAACAAAAATCAATAGTGGATAAAAAATACTTAATTTGAGATAACAGTAGGATACAAAGACAGTAAAATACTTACTTGAAAACTGTTGCGGCAAACGAACATCAAGACTGAATGAAGTGCCAAGAAAATCGCGACCGGAGAAAATGCCAACCAAACCAGGGGATATGTTACAGAGACATAGCTTTAATCAATCTCGTAAACTGTAAGCGAATAAAAAAGGGACTTATATAATCGATTGTATTCAATTAAACACGTGGCGACTTAACAGCGTAAATGAATCTAACTTAATAAAGGAACTAATGAATGAACCAAGTGCCACGGCAAACACAAAATATATATACAAATAAAGACGAAAGAGCTTGCTCGAAACGAGATAAGCAACAAAACAAGCGAATACAACTTACGTATCAGTCCCTATACGCCGGTGGCTTGAAATCAAACTTTATAAATTAACTTTGGATGAACGCCGAACATGAACAGTGAATATTGAAAGCGGGAGAGAAAGACTATCTGAAGGAATCAAATGGCACAAAGGCCAACTGTAACACAAATGTCACGCAAGTTTAAAGTCACGCATTTACAAAAACTATAGGTTGTACATGTATTATATTGTTATCTACACACATTTGGCCGGTCCAGGATTAACAACGAGTGTCCAGTTGGTCGGTTTTGGCCGAACTAGGAATGAAAATGTTACATACGTCTTTCTGTGGTATCTCTGCAGAAGGATCCATAGCTGCTTGTAAATAAATAAAACGTTGCTTTGTATTTCATTAAAAAACCTCCTGTGCGGAGATAAAGCTCAGGCTTAACTAACCTGTTAGGAAATGACCTCTGTATACTTATACTTAATATTATCTGGATCTTCTGTCTGCATAACCTGTATGGCCACTCTTTGGCGGTTACCACCAATCACCTTCAATTTATGCGAGTTAGGCTTGTCTTTATTGAATTCTTTTGGCATCAAAACTCCTTTTACTATCGCTAACAGTGACCAAAAAGGGACGTCATTTTCTTTCAATTCTGCCACAAGGGATTTCACGAACACTTCATCGATATCCCGAAATGTGTATTCTTTCCTCGGGACTTTCAAGCTTAAAACGAGAACTTTTTGAGGCCCTGTGTAGGAGTGAATTAATTTAACATTAACTTATTTCTATTTTAGGAAACCAATGCTGGCTTCTGCACTTTAGAAATTTATTGAAATTTCAATAACGAGAGATAACTTGAAATCTTGAAACCCTGTACAGGTAAGGGAGTCAACAATTTTACCGCCAAAGAAAAACTTCTACAAAAGTAATTACTCATGCAGTGATATGGCATAGCATTACTGTGGCGAGTCCACTATAGTCTCATCTCCATTTTCACTTAAAGTTGTACAAGCACCAGTTAGTGCTGGGACACTGGCGCTTAAGTTTTCGTTAGTCAACGCAAATGCCATGATCATGAAGATGTCATTGATGGATCTCTGGCTCTTTACACTTCTTTTCATGGGCCTGGCAAAGTTGTCACATTTAATGCACTTTGATTTTAGGGGAATTTAAATATATGTGAATAAATAATTGAAATTTGTTGACTCAATTCAATCTGTTACACCACATCATCCTTAAATTGTACCAGCATTTCTTTAACTTGAGAAACACTTGGAGAATCTTTGTCTCCTTAATTTTTCTGATGTTGTACAACACACCTGTGAAAGACCTCTCTTTCAGCTCTATTGTAGTCTTTGGCTGAGGGTCCTAAAATGTAATAACAATATACAAAAAACCCAACTGACAGTATTTTCTTCCATGCTTGAATATATTCCTATTATTCTAATGGTATAACGAGGAGGCATTATCAGCTATGAAAAAACTTAAGGTTAAACAGTGTAATGCTGGGACAATTTTTTGAGATGCTAAAACACAAAGATTAGTTAAAACAGAAAATAAACTGCTTTGAACCAAAAAGGCAACTTTTCTCCCACTTGGGCAATGACATGATGCCCACTGTGTTTTAAAGAAAGTTTTGATGGTATTCTAGGGCTTTATGTACATATTTTAGCCTATTTTCTACTTTATGCAAATGACGCCCAACCTAACTGTTCCTGTGGCTTAAACAGCACTCTTACGAAATTTTAAGGCAAATCAAATCATACATGCTCAGCAGATGTCAGAGACTCTTTAGCAAAATAAAGAAGACCGAATTAAAGCTAGAGTTGTATTAATGAAAAAGTTATCAGAAATATTTCCACATACTTCTTAAAAAGACTGTAATTTACACTAAAAATTTTTAATTTGCCATCATTGCTCTACTAATGCAGTCCAATGGCAACATATCATCATTTGCAGTGATCTCTGATGGGAACGTATCATCCATAATGTAATGAAAGATACGAACTTTACTGAAATTACAACACAAAAGAGAGTAATTTGACTTGATGGTGGAACTTGTTGTGGCATGATGCAACTTTCCAGAGACTGCACTGTATTGATACCACTTAAGGAAAAGAGAACCTGTAAATTAGAAAGAATCAAGTTGAGTTGTATTGTCAGCACTTCCCATGTGCAGGTTGTGAACATCTGAACTTTCAAATATCTTGTTTAATAAAGGGTGTATGCTTTCCACTCCACACTGCAAAACTGCATTACTAACAGATAAGGTTTGCTTTCTGTACAAATACCATAAACGAAGGGGAAACAGGGGTGAGCCAACTGTTTCACCAGTGATGCTTCTTTAATAACATCGAACTCTGTTGAGAGATGCTTGTTAAACTGTTTGACATCAACTGACATCCCTCTATAATACATTTTATAGCATCTTCCAAAGACCCCACATCCCAGTAACAGTGGTCGGTTAGCAGAACTCTTGAGATCTTTAACATTGCTGAGATGATATCTGTTTACATGTGTAAGTGGTAGGTCAGAAGAAAAAACATCAGGTGCCTGCTTTTTTTCCTTCACCTGGTTTGATTCATCTATTGGCTAAGACTGAATGAAATAGCAACAAAATATGATATATTAGACTGTTTTTAGGACTTATTTAATACCTTAAGCTTATGGTAAGCCTGTAGGGGCTTTAGAAAATACAAGAAACCGCTAAAAACACCCCATAATATCATCTGCTACACTGCCCTTTATTGTCATACTAGCAGACATGACACGGCAAGTCGGGAGTACGTTTACTGGCCTGACTACTTCAGGGGATTTGAATTTAGAAATTGAAAAAAGAGTCGAACCTGTATATAACGGCCCTATATTAAGCGGCCACCCTTGAACGGAAGCTAATCCACATGTCACTTTATGCAGCATTTCACTGTGTTTAAAATGCGATCCATCATCGCTGTAAAGAAATAACTTGTACAAGGCTACTGTAAGCTGATAATTCGGGTGTTTAGTATCATTAACGCTTTCCACATGTCTGCAATGTGTTGATGTAAGCACCATATCACGAACCATGCCCAGTGTGTATTTTTGTTGATCCTGTATTAAGCGGCCACCTGTGTTAAGAGGCCAGTTCCTTAAGTTCCGAGGGTGGCCGTTATATACAGGTTCAACTGTAACATAATTCAAACTGCACAAAATTACTCATTTATGAGAAATAAAATCATTTAATCACTTTTCTAAAGCTCCCTCATGCCTTGAGACTACTGTAAAGAGTAATTTCTGCATTCGGTAGCCTTCCATGTAATCTCTTAACTGGAACAAAAGTAGCTGCTCCTTCTAATTCAAAGAGATCCTTGTACCACAACTCCACTGGAGCACCTAGCAAGTGCCGTGAGGGATGGGACTGGAACCAGCGCACAACAGCTAATAGGCAACGAACTGATTGCCCATTGATTTTGATGATCTGCTCCATAAAAAAACTCAATGACACCAGGCTTGAGATCACCTCCACTAGTGTCAATTTTTGCTCCCAAAGCACACCACCTTGAAAGAATATAAAATGATCTGTCTGACTGTCTCTGTTAAGCTTGAGCCA
>NC_089324.1:11478117-11693117 GCF_036669915.1 Pocillopora verrucosa | reverse complement strand
TCCTTGTTCCGTTAATGACATGAACCTTAGTCCTTAATCCGTTCCTTGATACCTTTTAGCCGTAGAAATGTTCAACTCAAAGGACTAACTCAGCGAAAACGTTCTGAAACGTTCGACTAGCGTGGTCATCCGGGACCGCTCGGTCGCAGGCCACCGCAACGTAAGTTTCTGTCATGTCACGCAGTGTCACGCGCAATGCCGCCGTGACATTGACCACCTAGGTACTTTACAGTTTCAAAAATTTCACAGACCTCGTGATCCCAATTTGATACCTTTAAGCCGTAGAAATGTTCAACTCAAAGGACTAACTCAGCGAAAACGTTCTGAAACGTTCGACTAGCGTGGTCATCCGGGACCGCTCGGTCCCAGGCCACCGCAACGTAAGTTTCTGTCATGTTACGCAGTGTCACGCGCAATGCCGCCGTGACATTGACCACCTAGGTACTTTACAGTTTCAAAAAACTCACAGACCTCGTGATCCCAATGGAAATCTGACGCTTTGCTTGAGTCGAGCATGGGAAATGATGTTGTGTCATTGAGATACTTGTAAAATAGACATTGCTCGGGGGGCGACCCTAAAAGCCGGAACGGCGGAATGGTAGAATGGCGGAATGGCGGAAAATGACCCCAAATCCTAGAATACGGAACGGCGGAAAATGACCCCAAATCCTAAAACACGGAACGGCGGAAAATGACCCCAAATCCTAAAACATGGAACGGCGGGAAATGACCTCAGATTCTAAAACATGGAACGGCGGAAAATGACCCCAAATCCTAAAACACGGAACGGATGTAAGGGCATGTTGCACAAATTTTGTACAAAGACACCAAGCGCTTGGCTCATTTATCCCCACGACAATAACGCGCGTGACTAAAATTAAGTGCTTCAACCCTAAGTGAAACCCCCATTTTTTCCAGTCATTTGCTAGCAGCAAAAAAAAAGACGGCATGGCGGAAAATTACCCCAAAGCCTAAAAGATGGAATTATAGGCAAGGCCAATGGATCAAGAGAGCCAAATAAAAATCAAGTGTACCCACACTAATTTCCCCTTAGGAGGATAACTTCCGCGGATATTAAGTCAATGCCGGAAAAAAATATCTTTGCTCGTAATAATGTTTAATATCATGCTGTGGATGTCCATTAACTAATTTATCAACCTCTCTTTTTTGAGTAAAATTGACGTTAGGCCTGTCGGGGTTTGACTTTGTCCACATGCAGTGATGCAATCACTAGCGTTGACTTACTTTTTGTTAACGCAATCTTAACTAAAACTTCGACATTATCAGTGAAAATATATCGAGCTTTAATCAACGAGGAATACCATTATCTAATATTAACGGGACCTGTCAATGTCAGTCATCTTAACACAGGTTTCACCAACTAACCCTAATAATAATGAATGATTGGGGGGGGGATTGATTCTTAAACAATGTGTGTATATATGACAATAAACAATGAGCTGTTGGAGTATTATTAGATTTGTGTTGAAATTTGAGGGTTTTTTTGTCCTGTTGGGTCTTTAGGGACTTGTAAAAAAGTATTGGGGGTGCGGTGGAGGAAAAGGGGGGTGTATCAGCAAGTTTTGAACCTTCGCAAAGGGGTGGGGTATCCCTTCGTTGAGCCCCAGTTGGGGGTGGGTGATGATGGTGTTTTGACTGGAAATTTCTCTCAGAAGGCCGGAATTGCTATTTCAAACAGCTCCCATGTCCCCGGCGCCCCCCCCCCCCCCCCGCTAAAAATTTGCAGCTGGGGCAGTCACGATGGCCCCACAATAAATTTAACCCTGCTACACTACTGAGTTGTATAGAATACTCTTTACTGCAGATATAAAGAAAAACGTAATGAGACATACATTTACTTAGGGCAGAGTTTTGGGGGGTGGGTCATGGCTGTATCTCCTTTGTTACTTAGGGTAGAGTTTAGGGGGGTAGGTCATGCCAGTAGTCTCTTTTTAATTCTTTTACTGTATTTTAGATATTTTTATTATATATACGACGTGTTTATATAAAGGTTCTTATCTTATCTTATTTTCAGCCATCTTTGGGGGGTGGAACACCAAAGTTTTAATCCAAAGTGAGGGGGTGGGTCAAGGGTTTTTAAGCAAGCGCCCCTCCCCCTTTTACTATTTTGACCAGTCCCTTAGATTTGGATTTATATCATGAACTGGATGGTATAGATAGCTGGAAAAGGTGAATAACTAAAAGGGTGTCTTTCCTTGCATTTTTCTAATCTGAACAATAGTTTTATTTCATTTTTTAAATCTATAAATCTCTTGTAAAACAACAAATAAAACGTGATAACAATTTGGTAAAGCATGAACCGAATACTTTACATTAACCAAGTACTTTGTTATTCAAACATGTTATTAGATGATCTTGTGTCTGTGTTAAGAGAATAAAATCAATACCACTGTTCTAAATCAAGTTACTTAAGCTGTTTAACTTTTTTTTCATTTTATACATCTATAAATCTCTTGTAAAACAACAAATAAAACGTGATAACAATTTGGTAAAGCATGAATCGAATACTTTGCATTAACCAAGTATTTTGTTATTCAAACATGTTATTAGATGATCTTGTGTCTGTGTTAAGGGAATAAAATCAAGACCACTGTTCTAAATCAAGATAGTTAAACTGTTTTAACTTTTTTTTTTTCATTTTATAAATATATAAATCTCTTGTAAAACAGCAAATAAAACGTGATAACAATTTGGTAAAGAATCAATGAAATACTTTACATTAACCAAGTACTTTGTTATTCAAACATGTTATTAGATGATCTTGTGTCTGTGTTAAGAGAATAAATCAAGACCACTGTTCTAAATCAAGTTGCTTAAGCTGTTTTAACTTTTTTTTCATTTTATAAATGTATGAATCTCTTGTAAAACAACAAATAAAATGTGATAACAATTTGGTAAGGCATTAATGAAATACTTTACATTAACCAAGTACTTTGATATTCAAACATGTTATTAGATGATCTTGTGTCTGTGTTAAGAAAATAAAATCAAGACCACTGTTCTAAATCAAGTTACTTAAGCTGTTTTAACTTTTTTGGAGTTTGATTCTTCTTCTTCTGGCTCAGGGTGAGTGTCGGTGTCTGCTGGTGCAGCGTGTTCCAATATTTTTCGGTCGAGATCCACTCTCAGTGTGAACTTAGTGCTTAGTAGATTTACTATGTCTTGTTCTGTTGGCTTGGGTTTTGGCTCCTGCCATTTGAAGAGATGCTGTATGACCTGAAAATAAAATAAAATGTTGTGATTGAGGAATGGTTGTTATTAAATGTCATAATCTAGTGACAGTCCATTTATGGTAGTAAATCATTTTGGTTATTGGAATAACAAGACGACAGTCAAGGGGAAGTACTTCCATAATGGGGGTGCTTATTGGAAGGAGGGTACTAAAAGATGTTATTATGGTTAGAATGCATCATTAGGGATGGAAACTTACACGTAATTTTGACAGCAAGTGGCGAGTGTCTTTAATGATATGTAATGCAATAAAAAATCTAAAATTTGTATTTGCTTTAGATGTTTTGACACTCGTCTGGGCAAGTGGGGGGGGGGGGGAGGGAGCTAGCTAATGTCCAACACTGTGCATTGCAAGTATAGTGTACTATATTAAGAACAAAATCCTAATATGGGGAGATAGATTCATGATTATTAGCCCTGTCAACTGTGTTAGTTGTGTTATAAAGTGTGTTTGTGCAGGGTTTTTAGAAATTTGAAAATTATGTAAATTTTTGCAAGTGGTATAAAGTGTATGAGTGGGGGATACCTGATACTGTCGTTTACATAAATAAACAGACACTTACTCCTGTATGTGCCGAAAACCATGGCTTGTTGTTTAGGCGGACCATGCAGTGGTTGCTTATCTGTGTACTTTCCTTTAAGAACATGGTAGAACATGTTGGACATGTTATTGTTGGACTCTCCATGGATGCGCCTGGGTCGATCTGTTTCCTGGAGTCAATGCAGGTGTATGTGCAGATAAATTCTTTGATAGCAACAATGAAGGTCTGAAGAGAGACGACATTGGATTTCGGCAGTGGATGCTGTGTTGAGGCTACTGTCATTTCTTCATTTAGTGTTGTAATGACAGTCTCAAAAGTTGATGTGACACTGAGTTGGTTATTGAAGGTGGACAACACCACATTTTGCAGGCTGAGGACATCGCCTTCTTTGAATTGTATGGTTTCTGCTCGTTCTCTCCACAAAACAAGTTCAATGTGCTCAGTATTGTCTGCGAGGAAAATGCTTCTCTTTGACTTGTTGTCGGGGTATGTGCCAACCGAGATTGAATCCCCAATACTTGTTACTTTTGCTTTCAGGTTGATAAATCTGATATTCTCAGTTTCCTTTCTAAGGATCTGGGAGATGTTGAAAGTATGGTCTGTGATCTTGAGTTGTGATGCTGCAGTGGAAACTTTGGTGTCGTTGTCAAGTAGTAGTTCCAGGGAGCTCGAATTGCCAAATGCTTTCTTCACCTTGAATGATTCAAGATCATATGTTACATCCGTTTCAAAGTTGGAGAACAGGTCTGTGTTGAAACAGACGGCTCTGATTGTGGATGATGGGTCTTTATCACATAGATTCAAGGAGAACATAGAACCATTTTTGATTGGTCTTAGTGGGCTTTTGTTGAGGACAGCACATGTGAGCTTCTTTGCACATCGTTGAGGAGAGTTAGGGACAGGTGAAGACTTGATGTCAGCGATAGTGACTGGTTTGCTTAATGACATCTGAAAAATAGGAAAGAAAACAAGATCATTGTCACAGGTAAGTTAGATGATATAGTCTACATAATGTTGCCAGTAGTATCCATTTTAACTCCTGGGTGAAGGAAGGCACTATGAGTGTTAGGTGTAGTTGCCCAAGAACTTAACAGCTGGGTAGCACTTGAACCAGGACTGCTTAATCCAAAGTGCAATGTGCTAATTTAACCAGTAGGGCAGAGCCATGCAGTAAAAGCAACAACCCACCTTTTTGGCACTTGAAGGATAGCAGCGCCACAAAGGTGCTAAGGGTCCCAATGTTTTTTATTTAACATGAAATATTTCTACAGTATGTCACAATTAAATGGAAGTGTTATATAATCACCATTAGGAATAGACCATATTGATTTGGAGAAGGGTGCTTGTTTTTGCTGCTGTATCATATTTAGCAGGGTGTTTGTTACAACCACTTTAAGTAGTAATAACTTTAAAAATTGCTCAACAATAACATTTTAGATTTGAAGGGAACACTATCAGTTTTTTTTTTGTTTGGTTTTTTTTTTTGGGGGGGGGGGGGGATTTGGGGTTATTGCCTAAACTCTCCCAGGTGGAAAATATAATGGCCTGTTCCCAACATATTTATATCATTCTTGAGATTTATAGTATTTTTGTTTGGAACAGCTTTGTTACAATATCAGTTGAGTTCAGTAGTTTCCCCATAATTGGCAATCTAGGCATCGCAGTTGATGTGTATCATTGTAATCTGGTGATTTGGAAAATCAGCTTAAATACAAAATTAAAGTAAAACAACAATATCGTGGTTTTAATTATAATAAATTATTGTAAGTTACAATTGCAATGATACTTTAATTGCATCATGGTCTGAATAATAAACACTAATTACATCATTGTGGATTATATCAAAAGCTGTTGGCTTCATGTAAATATGGTCTAACAATGTTCCTGCAGAAATAAATGTGGGAGTTTGTACAATTTGTTCAAAGTTTAAAGAGAGCATCAAGCATTCAAGTGGCCTATTTTCTTTCTCATTAAAGTAATTTATGTTGAAGTCTCCAAGTACGAGGTCAATAGGATTACTCCTAAGTAGATATTCCATAGAGTTTAAAAATTGTAAAACATTAGAGCTGTGTTGTCTATATAATAGAAGAAAGGAGAGCTGTTGCTGGATAGAAGTATTGGTAGCAACAAATTTTAGTGCATTTACTGAAGGGAAATACTCTTGTTCTGTAATTTCAATGTTATTTTTGGTACAGAGTGCTAAACTTGAGTATTTGTCAGAAATATGATCTTGCTTGTACAGTGTAAAGGGATTCAAGTCATTTCTAATATTGTGGTCTGTGTCTTGAGGAAGAAGTTGTGTTTCTGTCAGAGCTATAATATCACTACTGAAAATATTTGTATCAAGCTTGATGTCAATACTGTGTTTTCTAAGAGATCGTATATTTAGAAGGGATAAAGTTAAATTTGAGCTATTTTCCTGAATAGTTTGGATTGGTTTATTTGTTTGCTGCATACTTTTTGATGAATTATTTCGCAATCTTTCATATTCATCATGGACTCTAGAGTCTGCTCTTACATTTTTACTATCTATTTGCCCCAGAATGTAAAGTCCTTGTAAGGAAGTTGAACGACTTAAGGTGGTAGTTAACCCTTATTTTGTAACTAAATGAAAAAGTGGCCTGTTTCCCTAGGATTTGACCAAACTCCATGAAATTTGAACAGAATATAGACTTAAGTAAGTTTGAAAGATTGACATGGTAAGTGTGAGACCACGCCCATTGGTTGCCATGGTAACTCCAGAAAACTTAAGTCAACTTCTGAGATTATGGCAAAGTTATCTCAGCAAACATATACCATAAAGCAATGAAACTTTCTAGAGACATTAACACTGTTACAAATTGTGCAATGAGTGAAACAGTTTTTTAGTATCGTCAAATCAATGTCGCTCTGACATAAAGAAGCACGTTTCCATAGCAACAAAATAAAACTTCACAAAAGACTAAAACTAGTTCACTCATTGCACAGTACAGCCAAAACTACACAACCTGTGAAAAAATCATGCAAATCCATTGAAAACTGGCAAAAATATGACTGCCACAAGATAGACAATTCTTAAACATATAACTTTAAGAAAACTGCTTCTAAAGTCCAAGACATGTGCTGTGAGTAAAATTCACCATAACATCCCCCCATTCTGTCAAGAAAGTTATTTTCTTGAAATTGTGTTGCACTAGGAAGTAAATATTAATTTGAAGGCCTTTCTCCAGCTAGATTAGATGGTTAAATGTGGAAAAGTTCAGTCCTCTTCATGAACCCTACTCTTTTGGAGTGACCACAACTTCAAAAATGGGTTCCACATATTTTATCTCCACAGTTTGCTCTCTACTAGTGGATGGTAACTCCTGAATGTGTTTCTTGGACTTAATATTCTTGATTCCTTGTTTAACTGATATCTCAGGCTTTGAATCAAGACCAAAAGCCCCTGAAGAGTATGACACTTCCCCTTTTGACTTTCGCTTTGCCCGTAAAATCTTCCTTTGTGTTCTGTACTTCACAGAAACTTTTCGTCCAGCAGTTACGATCCTTCTTTTGTCTTGATCTCTCAGGGCCTTCAACATACTTTGACCAGGATTAACCCCACTGAGATCCATAATGACTGCTTTGCTGGCTGCCCCAGTGTTAAACACAGCCACAGTTTCACAAACAGCAATTTGAACTTTACGAACTCCAACAAAGGTAGTTTTGGAACATCTGGACCACAATTGAGAATTGACACTTTCATTCTGGTTTTGAGTGAAACCTTGAAGACATCTTGATAAAAGAGCATTATCTGACAATCTTTTAAAAATTGGGTCCAGCTCTTTCATGAAAACTGCAGGAAGACGCTTGCTGTTGTCGTAGGTGTTTGTCTTATTATGCATGTCAGCCCAGAACTTACACCATGTGTCTTTACCCTTTGGACAGTGTCTGTGCTGCTTTTTGAGTGACATGTCCTCATCCACTATCATATGACACTGAATTGCTTTAATGCTTTCTTTCATCCCTTGAAGGTTGCCACAATTCTCTCTTATAGCATTACCATAATAGTTTTGAATGCGGTTGATACCTTTGTCAGTGAGCCTTCCCTTTCCAGCGACACCTTTTCCATCTGCCAGCTTTCTTCCCTTCATTTCCTTTTTAAACTTTCGGAGAGCTGTACCCATTCTCTTCTGCACATGGCCCACACACTCCTCTTTGACTACAGGATATTTGTCTCCAAATTTTGCAGTCATGGCTTCTCGCACTCGACCAAAAGAACTACTGTCACCATCTCCGACAAAAGTTGTATACTTGAGATGCAACTTCTCTACACTTCTGCCAAACATTTCTACTGCTGCAGAAGCCTCCATGTCCTCAGAGCTGGTAGAATGGTTAATGTGGCAATTTGTATGGCTGGCTTTCCAAGCTTTGTATTCCTCAGAATCTCTGTCCATATGCTCACGAGCTCGACACTCATAGCAAACAAGAGATTTGACCTCATAATCCAGAATTTCTCCAGTTGCCACTGAAATGACAAACACCACACCAATCTTTGAGGAATGGCCCCTTTTCTGCCATGTGCCATCAACTGTAACAGCTACTTTAGCCACTTCGGTTCCATTTTCATCTTCAATGCTGTTAGGATGTTTATTTTTTGTCAGATCCGACAGCCTCCCAGCAGCATCCTGCATTTGAGTTCTAGCATGTTCTACAGCTGCCTTTTCAATTTGGATCAAATGATCATTGTAAGATTTCTTGGTCACTGGTGGACAGAAATTCATTCTAGCACAAAAGTCAGCCAACCCAGCCTGGCCAAGTTTCTGAGAAGCCAATACCGACCTCCTGTTGACTTCATGAGCCCCTCCACCAACACCTCCCAGTCTCTTACTTGTTTTCAACTCAGTCTCATGATGACAATTTGAACATCTAAGAAAAAGACATTCAGCAAGTCCTTCTCTCTGATAATCTCGCTGAAAAAGTTGCAAAGTTGATTGAGATTTGCGGCAGAAACTGCAAATTGCTGCTGAGGCGATACAATCTCTAAGTAAAGTGGCATCTTGAATTTTATAACCACTTGCAATGTTGTCACAATTTACTGATGGAACTCCGAGCCCAACATTTATCGACTTCTTACGGGTTAGAATGCCTTCCTGCTCTTCATACATCGAAAACGAAGAATTCTGAAGCTTTGAGGCGGAAACATTGACTTCCATGGGCAATTCTTCACTTTCACTGGCGTCGCTGTTGTCACTAACTTCGAGTTTACTTCCTGCAAGGCCATCTTGATCTGGTTCTTTAGTCAGTTTTGGACGTTTCTTTGACCCAGTAGTGCCGCAAAAACCCTTCCTTTTTTTTCTCCTAACGGATCTGAATTTTCTTTCACCATGCTTCGCCATCTCACAAAGTACAACAAGCAAAAATGTTTGAAAGAATAATCCGACTTCACCTTCCTCTAAGCTTTCGAAAAAATCGAAGAAACGAGAATTTACTGGCTCCCGCTGCATCATGGTTACGCTAATGAAAATCAGCACTGGAGTCTATGGAATTCGGCTTGTGAGGACTGTGGAAACGGATTTCGGAGACTTTTGACCCAGCGCAGGGTCAAAAAAACCCATGGCAACCATAATAAACAAAGTGTAAACAGACGGTTGCTATGGACAATTATTAGGCCACTTTCTGATTAATTAGCCGTTTCAAGCGGGATTTTCAAATTTTTCAAAAAATGAAAGCGGGTTATAAAAGTTGAATAAATAGGGTTTTAGGAAGCCCCAGTGGAGAATTTAAGAAATTGTTGACTTTTTTCTCAAAATAAGGGTTAACTACCACCTTAATGCAACATAAACTTGTCCATAGTTAAAACTTCTTTGTCTATTCAAGTTAAAACTAATAACAACTTTATCAAGTGTCAAACCTTGCACTTTGTGCACAGTGCATGCCCATGCCAGTGTGATAGGAAACTGTATCCTTTGTATTTCTGGAGAGGATGGTTTACCTGGCCTGACTTTGATTTTTGTTACAACTGGTTGAATGGGTACTGCTCTGTTTTGTCTAGCAAACAGATTTCCACATTTTTGTATTGAAATATTCCCAGCATTATGGTCATCAAATTTTACAAAGATAACTGTTGGTTTTTGATTATCTTGATTAACAATAATTTTTGCAACACTTCCTATCTGACCATTTATAAGTCTATCTGCAATATCGATGTTAGTTGTAAGCATTACTCTTGCACCTTCTTTAATGTGGATTTCAAAATCAAGTCCGCCTGTTTCAGATCTCCCTCTACATAACAACCTATCAATATCTTGTTTTGTGACGTTAGGTGGATACTGATCTACAGCTGTGAGTACAAACAAAGGTTTTGAAATTTGGTCTAGTTGTTTGTTGTTGTGTTCAGAAACAGGGTTATTTTCAGCCCAAATGTGAAGTGCATCTGAAGGGTAATTATCATCTGATGGACTGACTGATCTTGAATTAATGCACTTCACATCTTCTTCAGTGTGAGTACCAGTCCTAATTCTGTTTAATAGCTCAGTAAATGGCTGATGATCTTTTTGTCTCACAATTTCAGTTAGTTCTATCATTGTGAAAACTTGCCATGGGTGATACAGATTATGAGTGTCATTTTTGTAGTTTTGAAAAACCAGTTTCCTTCGTATTGGTGGCAGCTGATACAGATCACCTACAGCAATGATACTTATGCCAGCAAACAATTGCAAGTTACCTGTGCCAAAAACTTGTTGTAGTCTTTGATGTATGTGAAGCAAAGTAATGTTCCCAACCATAGAAATTTCATCTATAATAATAAGCTTTAGTTCTGAAAACGACAGTCTTAATTGAGTCTTCTTTTGGTCTGACATTGCAGGTAGATTGTCACTTGTTTGCTGAGGAATTGCCAGAGCTGTATTTATTGTCGTGCCATTGATATTAATAGCAGATACTCCTGTTGGAGCCATTAAAAGCACTGTTGGTAGTTCAGGGTTCTTACAAGCATGTCGAAAAGTTTTAGCTGCAGTGTGATATATTGTTTTTATCAAGTGACTTTTTCCAGCACCTGCACCACCAGTTATAAGGAGATATATTGGTTTAACTTCTTCAGGCTTTAGACTGTTCATATTTTTAATTTTACTTCTGCACCAAGACAGAACTGTGTCATATGCATAACGTTGTGTTTTGTTTAATGATCTTACAGACTGACGCAGAAAGTCATCAGACACATCTGTTGGTTGGTTGTTTACTGTTATTGTGGGAAGTGTACTTTGGTGATCAGATTCATTTCCAGATGAAAGATGTGAAGGCTGCTGTTCATTGAATGATTCTTCTGGAAAAGAGTCATCTGGCATGTCTGAATGCAAATCTGCATTTTCTTGATCATTCATAGAATCATATGATCGTATGATATTGCCCTGATTGTTCTTCAGTGATTCAGGTGCTTCTGAGACAGCATCAGCATTAGGTTCAAATATTGCTCTAGTGGATTCTACAACAGCTTGCACTGCAGGTTCATAGAATTTTGATGCATATGTTTGTTCTTTGCCAAGCAAACTATTCTCCTCTCTCCATGGAAAATAGAGCATTAGTAAGTGATGGAAATAGTTCTCAGGCTCTTTAATTTTATTTGGTGTATGAAATCTTACAACAGCCCTAATTTTCCTACATTTCATGACTTCATTGGTATTCATCAACCTAATTTGTGTTGGGAGGACTGCATTAGTATTTAAAGTTTCACTTTGAGATTCAAGCACATTGTCCATGAGAACATCTGGCTGGGCATCAGCTGTCTCAGAACATTCTTTTTTGTAGTATTTATAATAGTGTGAAGCAAATTCTGCTAAACATAGGTTATCAACAGTAGAAACAGATTTTGGTCTTATGATGTAACGCTTAATTATATTAGACTTGTAGATATCTGTAATGTCTTCGTCTAATGCATCAAGTTCTTGTTGGGTCTTAGCGATGCGTACTCTTTTTTGTGGTAAATCAGTACTGATAAAAACTGTTTTGGGAAATATTTTTCTTAACCAAAGTTCTGGCATACATCTGTATACACATTCTTGTGAACTGATTTCTCTAGAAGAGAGGAAAGCAGCACCAATTTTTCTCAAGCCATCTTTAACATTTAAATTAGCAGTTTTGGCCTCTTTTGCTGCAGTCATGATTGCTTGTGAACATTCAGTTTCATCCTTTGTGAAGTATGAGCAGACATATGTTACGCACTTGTAGTGATTAAAAACAGGTTGTAAGTCAACATTTGCTTGAAAGCCATTAATACCAGCAACAAAGTAGTTATTAATAAAACAGCTGTCTATTGGCCGCTTCAGATGCAAATCATAATAAGAATCGCCTGATATAGACAATGCCCAGTAATACTGCTCCTCAGAAATACCTAAAGAACTAAAAATATCTGTTTCAGTTAATTTTGGATCATAATCTGGTTTATTGGGGTTTAGAACATTATCTATTTTTTCTTTGACTAAATTAAGAATTTCCTTTCGTCTGGTTAGAGTATTACTTTTGACATCTTCAGGTAGATTATCAGAAAGGGGTTCTGCTACAATTGTATCCTTGGTGAAAAACTGTCCAAAATTGAATCTGCAAGGAATATTCCTGTATTTTCGACATGTTTTAGAGTGGTTGTGGTTTTGATATGTTTCAACCAATTCATGTAATTGAGGGTCGGTTTCTCTATTTGGAATGTATGCGTGGACATGCTTATCAATAAATTCTATGTAATCTTGTTTGTTTTCATGTGTCAGTTTTGGACAGTCTGAAGTCCATATTAGTGCATGTAGGTGAGGAGAGCCTCTCATTTGAAACTCAATACGAAGAGCATAATAAACAATTTTACCAATGGGGTTTGCACTGGTGAGAAGAACCTCTGTGAAAAATGTTTCAACCTTGTACTGAAAATGCTTAGCAGTGATAACAGGATTAAGATTAAGCATAGAACATCTTTCATTATAAGACAAGGCTTCAACTTGTTCACCAGTTAAATTAATTCCTTTTGTCCTAGCAATAATGTGAAAAAGCTCAGAACATCGAAGATCTGCACAAGATAATGTCATAAACCATGATGGAATACCAAGCTGCTTTACCATTGCTACTACTTCATACATGAATTTTTGCCAGTAAGGTGGTGTACCTGGAATTTGTCTTAAAAATAAATAAGCCTGATCTTGACAAATAAGATTTTGCAAACTTTGTGTATTTGATCTTAAATGAGATGCTGTAATAGGCTGTCCGTGAACTTTTGTTAGAGCAATATTAATACTATCTGAAATTTTCTTCTGTTCTATTATGAACTGTGCAAAGAATAGATATTCTGGATTTGTTGCAAATCTGTCGCTACAATGTAACAGTCTTGCATTAAAGTATTTTACTGGTGACAATTTAACCTGTCGTTCAACTTTATAGCCAAATCTTCCTTTAGGAAGCAATACTGGAAATGCCAGCTCCTCACATTGTTTGTCACTCATAAAGGACACCGGATGTTTATTTTCACCAGGTGCAATATTGTAAACTTCATTTCCTGATGAATTATTACTATTTAGCTCTACAGTTACAGGATAATCTGGTATAACAGACTGTAGGCATGTTTGATTAATTGGTGCTCTAAATTCATTCAAAGGGTCGTCTTTTTCTTCTTCATTGTCATCACCAGATTGTATTGTGTCTTGTTCACAAGAGTTATGATTGGAAGAGCATATTTCATTGTCAGTACATATACCTGCATTTACATGTATTTCACAGTCTTGAAATTTTGTTACACTTGGGTCAATATTTTCAATGCATGTTACTATATTGCTGTACAATGGATTATTCATCCTAAGCCACATAAGGGCATTGACAATAAACTCGGGTCGCACTGCTTGAAAGTAGACATGACCTCTGAACTGGAGTTTCCTTTTAAGTTTCAACATAATTATGCCTGAACTTTCTGGAGGACGTGGTAAAATATTGGATGTCTGTTCACAATTAACAGGCACATTACAGATAGCTCCTTTAATTTTTCGTTGTTGGCCTTTTGGCATTACTTCTATTTTCTCGAATACAATGCGCTGTGCTATAAGGATCTGTTCAAGCTTTTCTAGAGACTCAAGTTCTGCAGGGATTTCATCAACAAGCAACTTGAAACCTTCAAGTCACATGTTTTGCAAATGTATTCCTTTTTATCAAATGACTTCTTATTTGTTAAAAGAAAGCGAGTGCTATATTTGGCTTCCTTTACTTGAGTAACTGATTTTCTATAAAGTAGTCTATTGCATACAGTACATGTGTAGAATGGACCTTCCATAATCTTTTTATGAAAGATTGAAATAAAATGATTCAAGTCATTGTGAGAGGTTTTATTCTGATGTTTTGGAACTTCTTTGGCTCTTTTATTGCAAGGTTTGTTTATTTTGGTTCCTTTCCTCTTTTTACAGAACACATTTTTGTAATATGCAGCTTTTTGTTCTAAGTGGGCTTTTTTCTTAGGAGGTTCCATTTGACCATAGTTCTTTTTGCATTTGTTTGCAGTAAACTTTTTCTGTGAAGTTGTCTTATGCTTTTTCATGATCCTTTGCCTTTCAGTGTTGGTAATTTGCGACGTACACAATAGAAATTGAATACAGTACTCTATTTCTTGACAGTTGAATTTTTTTGTTACAATTTTACACAAAGTTTCAATAAGGGAATCTACATGATTATGTTCAAGTACCTGAAGTCCTTGATTTTCATGGAATTCCATTACAAAATATTTTGTCTTTGTTTTAGCAGCAACACGGCCAGTATGGCAAATTACACAACTTAGACAGTAACCAGAGAGCCATAGAAGAAATCCAGTATTCACATTTTTGTTGTCTAAAATTAACCTCTGAAGTACTAGTTTGCTGGACAAAGAACTACATGAAAAGATTCCTTGATGTTTTGAACTGTATTTCACATCTACATCAGCATCATAGATCTTAAGCCTAAGTGGTAACCCATCAATTGTGAACTGGTTACTGGTGTCAAGGTTTTCTTTATAAAATATATTTCCATGTTCAACAACAGCTTCTAATGTAAATGACTTCCAATAACTACATGGTTTAATAATTGAAAAACAAACACAATAAAAGCATATGGCACAACTCTTTTTTAAAAGACTAATATTTGCATCAATTTCCATAGTGATATCTTCATTAACAGCAGCTGTCTGACAAGTTACATTTTGATCTTCTGATGAAAATGGCTTGTTATGATCATGAACTCCAATTTCTGATACAGAAATGTTTAAACCTTTCAGCTCAAATATGGCATCATTAGTATATAAACTCTGAAAATATTCCACTAATTTATTCATTTCCTGGAAATGCAATAAAACACAAGTTCCTTGAGGATGGGCCAAACCAAATGAATCTCTAGCATGGGAATCAAATACCTTATATGCACCATGTAAAGTACGATAAATTGCTACAGTATTAATCTGTATTGTCAAAAGGAATGAGTTATAGGTTTCTGCTATTAAAGTTTGCCAAGCACTAACCAGAGGCATGCAGTAAGGAAAGCCTTCAATTGAATAATTGCTGTTCGCATGTAACCTACAAGTATAACTTTCACTATATTGGAGGTGATAATTAGTGTCAAACACCATAATCATTGAAGGTAACTCTGTTAACATCAAGAAAGAGTTTCTGGATATGGTCGATAGACTAGAATACAGTTTGTTACCAATGTTCATAATTTCAACCAAGTCTTCTGCAGAAGTAATTGACTTCTTGTCATTGTATATTAGACTACATAAAGACATGGCTGCACATTGCTGTCCAGCATTTTGACCAAACACTGCAACATTACCTTGACAATATGGTGCATGAAGTGTTTGAGAGGGAACGACAGAGACAGGGCCTGGATGTTTTTCTATATCTCTGCAAAGGAGTGATTGGCAATAGTTTACCCTATGATTCAAATTCTTATAAACACGTGATTCTTTTAAAATATCTTTACTTACTGCCTTTGGAAATCTACAATTTTCCTTAACCTTAAACTTCAGGTTAGTAGTCTCATGGTTTCTTCTGCGTGATGCTATAGCAAAGTGAGATGCGAAAACTCGCTTTTTTCTTGGTTTAACCTTGTGTCCAGATCTCCACTGAAACAGTTGGGTGTTATAACTAAAATCAACAGTTGGACGAGCACTTCTAAATGTAATATAAATATGAATTCGAGATGACCGCGGTATATTTTTGATGATGTGTTTTTTCACTAGCCTCCTTATTTTCCTGCTTTTTTTAAAAACACGAGTGAGCCGTTTCACTGGAATTCTGCTTGGTTCACGATCACGTCGAACTGTATGGCAGCTAGCCTTGACACAATGACAATGGATAAACTCGGCATATCGAGATCTACAGCCCTCTATTGAAATAGATTTGTCTTTGCCAGGTACAGATGTAAATGTAGACTCTGGGCAACAACAATTACGGCCATTATTCACTTCTAAGTTGTTTACATAGGAATTCTGGCATTCAGGTTCTAAGTAGTGCATTTTAGTTTAAGCTTAATCCCGATTCTTGTTCAGGCATTCAGTGTACTTTCGTAAGTTTGGCATTCAAGGTATCAAGGCATTCATTGGCATTCAACCTTTATTTGTTTTCGACGGTGAGAGAATGTTGCAGTGTTTGGAAAAAAGCTACAGCACAACTCAAAATAACAAAGAATACACAAGACAGCTTACCTTTAGCCAGGAATGAACGGCTACGTCCAGTGCCTTTTATTGAACAAACGTGAGTTTGAGCGAATTGAACAAATTGAACAAACGTGAGCTTGAGCACGATACAGAAACACGAGCCTGTCAAATGGAAAAACTCGCCTGCAAAGCGCACTGGGATTACGTCACAATATTACGCAAGAATGCAGATTTGTGTCGAAAACTACAAATCGAGCCGAATTTATAACTCCTGGCCCAGGCCCGTAGGGCCTGGGCCGGAGTAATGATGAAAATTTTGTTTTCTTGACACTTTACGGGTGGTTTCGAAGCGACTTTACCTTCAGGAGGATCTAGTAATAGCCATGC
The DNA here is from genome assembly GCF_036669915.1 of Pocillopora verrucosa. Lineage (NCBI taxonomy): Eukaryota > Metazoa > Cnidaria > Anthozoa > Scleractinia > Pocilloporidae > Pocillopora > Pocillopora verrucosa. The sequence goes on along the minus strand of NC_089324.1, from coordinate 11,676,332 downwards.
AATGTCGCTGTTTGACAATTCCTTCATCTCTGAGGCATAAACCGGTATGTGTTTATCACCAAGATAAAAAGACGCCGTTTCACTGTGATCCTGGGATTCAGAACCGTTCACAAATGTTTCAGAGTCGTCATCGTCAGACTCAACCCTAAAAATAATTATAAAAAATATTAGCATTATTCGGTTGAAAAAGAAGCACACAGGGGCGTTTGGTATGGGTGAAAGATCCCCTAGCCAACCAATCCAATACAGTGAGGATCATTTTCCGCCGTTCCGTGTTTTAGGATTTGGGGTCATTTTCCGCCGTTCCGTGTTTTAGGATTTGGGGTCATTTTCCGCCGTTCCGTGCTTTAGGATTTGGGGTCATTTTCCGCCATTCCGCCATTCCACCGTTCCGGCTTTTAGGGTCGCCCTTCCTCGGGAATCTTTCCTTCTTTGATTTGTTTATTTAACCTTTCGGCCAATGGATGAGCCCTCTCTACGCATCCGTGGAGCCCAACAAAGAAAAAACAGTTAGATTAAATTTAACTTGGGCAATTGTAACCTTTTACAGACTATATTAGGAAGGTATTGTGGGCTGTCAGTAGAACTGTGCGCTATGATAATGAAACACAAGCATTCATCCAATGCGGGTATAACAAAAGCAACAAAGTTCATTGGTAAAACTTACACAGTGCAGGATATCAAATCATCAGCTGTAAGATCCTCAGTGTCGTCTTCGTCATTTGAGGTAGGAACTGGTCCGTCGGATGAAAACCAAATTACGTGTCTCTGAACAATCCCGAACCGTATAAATTTTACAAGAATTTTATTCGATCTGAAACAATAATATAAATAACATTCCTAAACGACAGAAGCTAACCAAAAATAAGAGACCTAAGCACATCATATAATCTTAAAAACACGAACAGATTTAACCGCTAATTACATGCGGTCTTACAGAAATTACACTAACAGAAATCAACTCGAATAATTGAATGTAACAAAGCCTAAGAAAACCAAAAACGACTTAACACAACTGACTTACTTCGTGACGGGATTCCAGAGTTAAACTGAACTGTGTAACCATTAAAAACGGGAAAGCTATCCTGATTCATACCTCCGACACGACACGTGTAAAAACTAACTAAAAACCATCAACTTACTCATATTTCAATGTCAATCAATGTGATCAATAAGTGAAAAGAAAAAGTGAAATATTAAACTAAGGGCCTCTTCATATGAGCCCGGTAACCGGGCTGGCCCGGTTACCGGGACGAATTTTGTCGTCTGTTCATATGGGAAATTTCAGCCCGGTTACCGGGATGAAAAAGAGTCGAAAAGGGCGCGAAACGTGGACTGAGGCCCTGGGAACGAGTTTGAGCGCGAAATTCAAGAAAGTAAACAAAGATGGCGCTACGTTCAACAGTTATATCGTTCGCTCCCATCGTAGCGTTATCAACGCTCGTAGCTCTAGTGCTACAACTTCACGGGGTCCTTTTGCTATGGAAAATACATCAAACCAGGCAGATTGATGCAATCCGGATCGGCTTGTTGCGGAAGAAAAGTTATTTCTTCCGAAATGTAAAGCAGCTGAAGCAGAGAGATTTGTACAGAAAAAAACGAAGTTGTTGGCATAAACCCGGTCGAACTGACTTGTGGTGGAAAAACATCTGGACGGGAGTAGCACCTGAAGAATGTTGGAAAGAGATGTTTCGGATGTCAAGGGCTGCTTTTGTGAACCTGGTATCGGAGCTAAGGCCATACATTTCACCAAACCCAAAGTCACCTAACCACAGGGCATTGAGTGCAGAAAAAAAGGTTGCAGTTGCATTGTATTTTTTAAAAGACACTGGTTCCCTGAGAATGACAGCCAATAGTTTTGGAATAGCACTCAACACTGCATCAGCTGTTGTAAATGAGGTTTGTCAAGCTATTTCAAACTATCTTGGCCCGAAATATCTCCATCTTCCTGAAGATGAAGAAAGCATGAGGGAGAAGGTAGCAGAATTTGAAGCCAAATTTGGCATGACACAAGCTTTTGGTTGCATTGATGGGACACACATTCCAATTCAGTGCCCATCAGAGAACTCACAAGATTTTTTCTGCTATAAGCAGTTTTTTTCATTAAGTGTGCAGGCTGTGTGTGACTATAAAGGCTCCTTCATGGATGTTCAATGTAAGTGGCCTGGAAGTGTCCACGATGCAAAGGTTTTTGCCAATTCTTCCATCAGTGCCAAATTAAGAAGTAATAAATTGCCCTGTACATTTCAGACTCCAATTCCAGGTGGTGTCAAAATACCTAATTACCTCATTGGTGATCCAGCTTATCCATTGCTTCCTTTCTGCATGAAAGAGTATGATTCATGTACTAGTAATGAACAAGTTGTTTTCAACAACATGCTGCGTTCTGCCAGGAACCAAATTGAATGTGCTTTTGGCCGGCTTAAAGCAAGATGGTCCATACTCACTACAAAAGTGGACTTCAAACTTGAGGCAATACCAACAATTATTTATGCATGTTTTGTATTACATAATTATTATGAGAAGCATAACATGTATGTTGATCAGGACTTGGTTGACTCGCAAATTCAACTTATGAAGGAAAATGAAGATCAGTTTAAAAACACTCCTGATCCAATTTACTCTTGTGATGTGGGAGAAGGGAGTGTTGTGAGGACAACACTCACACAATTAGTACTGAAGAATCTTTAACGTAGTACTTAAACTTTACCCTATTTACATGTATTGCTGTACTTAGTTTAATTAACTTAAGGGGGGAGACCCTTAAATACAAAATGCATGCTATGGATGACTTCTAACTGACATATCTTGAGCTCCCTTAGTATCCTTGATTTAGTTTTTGGCCATATTTGTTCTATTGGAGGTCGCCTTCACTTTCGGTAGTCATGATCATATTTGGTAAGTCACGTAACCATAACACAAAAACCGTATAAACTCACACAGCTTACATCTTTCCCCAATGAAACAAAAGCCAACGGGTAGAGTGCATTCAGGTGCAAAATTTGTAGAATGGATTTGTTAAAATGTATGTTATTGAAGAAGCTATGACATCACAAAAACTTCATGACGTCATAGCTTTTTCAGTAATGCGAATTTTAACAAATCCATTCTACAAATTTTGCATTTGAATGCACTCTACCTGTTGGCTTTTGTTCCATTGGAGAAGGATGTAAGCTGTGTGAGTTTATACGGTTTTTGTGTTCTGGTCACGTGACTTGCCAAATATGGTCATGACTACCAAAACTGAAGGCAACCTCTAACAGAACAAATATGGCCAAAAACTAAAGCAAGGATACTAAGGGAGCCCAAGATATGATGGTTAGAAGTCATCCATAGCTACCATTTTGTAGTTAAAGGTCTCCCCCTTAATTTGCTAGCTGAACATTGTCAAGACATGAAAGATCCTAGCATATAACAACAACTTGATATTCTTGAACACAAACTTAGGCCACTTGAATGTTGGTAGTGTTCATTGACCAGCCCCTATATGATCGGCTTAAACCGATTCATATTACAGTGTAGGTACTGTAGGTGGCACTTTTCAAATTTAATTGTAACTATAAATTTCCATTTTTTGAACTAGTGTATTGGTTTCAGTTAATTACAAAGAAAAATTTTAACTTAAAATGTTTGTCTTAAACAGCACTCAGTACCAGTAGAAAAAATATAGCTGGGAAAATAACCAAGTAGAGATGTAATAAGAAATCCTTTTCTGAAACATCCTCAGATTTGTGCAATCAGGCAACTATGAATACTATAGTGAGCAATCCAACTGTGGATTATGGCCTGAATTTGTCAAACTCAGTATGAAAACTTTAACAACAACACGTACTAAGGAAGTCTGAAATTTTGTTGGATACACTAGAATGCTGTTTGAAACCTTTTCTGTGGGCCAAATTATGCCAAACAAGGCTGTTTACATTTGAAAAACAATGAATAAAAAATACTTTTAAAAATAATTATCAAAAATTCCCCGCTGATAACAGATTAAATCAAAACAAGGCAGGGCCTTCTCTGAGTATTAAAATTGAATTAAATATCAACAAAATGCAAATGTTGGCAGGAAAATGGAAATTGGCAGGTCAACTTATTTGCCCATAGAATAGAAAACTCTGTCAGTTATTTCCATAGCATCAAGTTGTGTTTGTATATCTATATACAATATAGATCTATTAGACAATGTCATAATGTCATAACTCTATGGTTGATAATAAAAGCTTCCACTGCTTCCTGGATCTTGCTGGCTACCATGTTGGCTAAACAGCTGGGCATAAACACCCTCAGCAGCCTGAGGTGCAACTTGCATTGGGTTTTGATAGAACAAATTCTGATTTACAGGTGCACGTACTGCATAAGGTTGTTGCAATGCTTGTGATAGCATCTCGATTGATCGACAAACTCCTGCACCTAGATCAGTCATAGCTTTACTAACACTTTCAATACTATGAGAAAAACTTGCTGTAGACTCCCGCATTGCCTCAGCAAGGTCCTTTCGAAATTGGGCATCTTCCTTAGCTTCTTTAATAAGCAACCCATCCCTCTGGGCAGCAGAAAGCTTTTTTTCCAAATGCTTTCTTTTGTTGTCGATTAGCTTTGGTACACAGTTAGCTTTGCGTTTGTTACCAGGTGCCACATCGCCACTTGCACTACCCCCATCATCTCCAGGGCCTAGATCACTTGAACCAGCTGAAGTACCTGCAGTTTCCAAATCCAAACTTAAGCTGTCATCTTCTGGATTGTGACATTGGACAACTTCATTGTCTTCCAGAAAATCATCTCCTCCTACACCATAAGAAAGGGGCTCTGTTCCGGCAGAACCACCCCACAATGTTATCAGTTTGTCGTAAAATTCGTAAACAAGTTTTCCACTGCCACTCCTACTTCCAGAAACTACAGCTTTAGAGAAACTCTGTCTGATTTCCTTCACCTTTTCCATCACTCTCTTCTGTCCTTTCGTTATCATATCTTTTGACTCTTTTACACGATGCTTTGCTTTGGCCTGCTCTTCCTTTGAACGGGTTTTGAAATCATCCGGTAACTTGAAAGCAGCCACAGGACCAAATATAGATTCATCGTCCTCATGAAGCTTCACCATGTCCACTCGCAGTTCTTGGTACTGAATTTGTTTATCGGCGTCGAAATCAAGGTTTCTATAGGCCATTTTTGATTTGTATTCAAGTAAACAGTCGATCAACTGACTTACCGTGTCTGTTTCCCAACGGAATCTCTTCGAAGTCAAGGTGGAAGACACTTCGCCATCCGCCATGTTTGCACGCGTTGTAGGTCGCGTGAGCTGCGTTCCGTTTAGTCAGCGTCCTTACAAGGCATGCGTAGTTGAAAAATTTTCATCCCGGTAACCGGGCTGGAGTGTTCATATGGGAAAATATTTCATCCCGGTTACCGAGATCTCGGTTTCTACAACCGAGATCTCGGTTTCTACAACCGAGATCTCGGTAACCGGGCTGGCCCGCCTTCTCATATGAACACATCGAAATTTTTACAAAGGAAATAGGAGTGAGGCGAGATCTCGGTAACCGGGCTCATATGAAGAGGCCCTAAATAAACTTTAAACGTAACGCAAATGTCACGCGAGCAATTTTCTTCTCGAAACAGGGACTTCGCTTTTCCCGCCTTCGAACTCAACAGAACCGCGTTCTATTATTTCTCCACCGCAGTCTTCCTCTTCCAAGTAAGCTGGGAAAGCTGTAGCTGATGGACTACCGATATCAAAGTCATCACTTTCACTGTAAATGAAAAACACTAGGTCGCCTAGGTCCTAAAATTTTCTTGAAGTAGTTTCTTAGTCAATGTATCCTAGTGGCCATCTGCTGCGTTACGAAACTGATTTGTTGACTGATCAAGTCGTTAATCTTCGTAGGTTCATGGTCAACTTTTTATATAGCACTGCATAAAAGAACACGTTGCATTGAACTCTTGAGGGCATCTGGTAAATAGATTGACTTTTATTTCCTAGACATTTCACATTTAATTAAAAACTATTCGCTGTAATACGTCGTCTAGTCGAAAATCAAAAACTATCAAGGTTTACCAAACCTAGCTTATTCGCCCTTCTCTGAACAGTTCGTAAGTGTAGCAATAAGCAATCACATCCAGGAAATAAACAAACGACTGTGACATAAACTAACGTACACTGTAACAAAAGTCATAAAATAGCGACATTACTTCTCAGAAACAATTGCGTCCGCGCCGTCATATTGATCCTGTTCATCGTCATTTGATACGGTCAGAATAGAGCCTGTAGGTTCAGGTAAACATTTTGCAGCTTCTTTAGTAAAGAAGTTCTCGAACGTTTTTACTCCCTTAACTCCGGCTCTCCTCTTTTTTGACATGCATTGAAGTGGGCTATAACAACAAAAGAAAAAGACAGTTTTCAAACACATGCGTACATACAACTAAACTTTTAAACTTCAATATAAAAGTAACAATTTAAAATAAATATCCGCTGTTTTACAGGATTGCTGAGTGGGACACCGTGTATGGTGTTACCTCATTGAAGTCGGATCACGTGGAAATTCTGACACTATAACCTGATTAAAGGACGTTATTAAATTTATAATAAAAGTTCTTAAAGGTAAATTAAAAGCGATTATTTAGCAAAGCGCAAATACTGTCGTTGTCACAAAAATACTTACTTGTTTTGAAGAATAATATTTTTCCTGCCGTCTTTCTGTCAAGTTGAACGGAGTACGACTTGCAGCAAAGACCGCATTTGATTTTTGCCTCATTGATGGCTGTCGAACCTTCAAGTTTCTCAAGCTCTGAAACAAATTATAAGAAAAATACAGAAGGAGTAACTGGCCTTTTTAATATAATTATATGTGCATAATTCCAATATCCTTTTTTACATTCAGCTGTAAGACATTTTTGTTAAAACGAGCTAAAATGAAAACACAACGATATATATCTTGAACACATTTTAGTGTGTAATATCGCCGTATATTTCTAAGAGTCTTGCAGTATTTTGGCCAGCCCGAAGGGTAAGTGAAAATAAAAATGACGAGTACAAATTTACAGCAATACCGCACAAAAATGTCTAATAAGAAATTTATCCAACGATGTTCCATGATTTTTTTTTAATCGTTCGCGCGCTCAGCTCAATATGAACACGGAACCTGTTAAACCGGTCTTGGATGCCTCACAAAAACCAGTGCGCTGTGTACATGTACAACAAATTTAGTGGTTCAAGTTCCAGACCCCCCGCCTTGGTTATTAGTCGACGTGCTTTGTTTTTAGATACGACATTGGCTCTTTCCACCCGGCGAATTAGATGCTGAGGGTAACTCTGAGATGAACGAGGAAATCCTAGTAGTTCCTTCATGCTAAGAAATCTGACATAAGCATACGTATGGTGGGAACAGAACTCGAACGCAGAATTTTCCAGTAGTAATAGAAAGACAGTATAGCGTGAGCCAATGAGAATGGAGTATATAGAACATGTGACCGATATAGACCAATCACAAGGCCGGATTGAAAAATGATGTCACGAGTTACCTAGCGCCCCTGGTACCGAGTTTAATGTGCGCGCACGTGTGGGTGTGGAATGGGTTTGCAAGCGCGAGGAGACAGGAATCTGTTTACGCGTGGGTAAAAAAGCAGGATCCTAATCCTTCATCACCAAGAATGATAAGCAATGTTGCAAAGGGAGATGATTTACATTGAATGCACGTGGACAAAAAATCCTCAATTGTAATTCCATGCGGGATTTGGTGATGGAAGTGGTTTTAAGCCCGGAGGAGACGACACTGACTTTGGATAACCCTCACAAAATTGTGTGATGTCAAAAAAATAAAACCATAAAACCAAAGCAAGAAAAGAACAAAGACATTTATCAAGAAACTAAAACGTAAACATTCCTTGGATAAAAAACATTCTTGAAATGGAACTGTGGAACAAACGGTATTATATTTCAACCCTGTTAAATTATCTGGACGACATTTCCTACAAGGTAGAATTGTATTTACACGCGGGTAAAAAAGGCAGGTTTAGATTTGTTGACCGATAAGAATTTTTCTCCCCCGCTAAAAAACTTTCTTGAATGAAAACAGACTTGTTTTGAATGAAACTTTGTTTTTATTTAACACAACAGTTGGAGTTTTACAGTTTCTCTTCTGAAAGTCAAAGGAATGAATATCAACGGCGGCTTCATTTCACTATTTAAACAAAAACAAATCCGTCTGTTAATATGCGTACTGAAAAAATAAATCACAGGAATGAATATCAACGGCGGCTTCTACAACTTGACAAATAATAGAAGAAAAGGTTTACAGCTGTTATTTTTGCAAGCCAAAGTTCTCCAAACAACCCGCAACAATTTGATAAGAAAAAAATAGGGCAACTCATGTTAACTTAAAGTTCACCGATTTTGAACTACATGAACGAAAACACGGCTGTAAAAAATTAATAACGCAGTAACAATAGTATTTCTGATACTCAACTCGATGCTGATCTAAAACACAAAAGCCATTACAAAGCATGAGATGAAGATGACTGAACTCATAACAGGCAACGGAGCTCCATTACACAGATCCTCAGAGCAGCAGGTTATTTTGCATTCTTTGTCTTTACAGAAGTCGGACTTTTCCCAGTCTTCACACGTCAGTGTTGAAGAAGCGCAGTCTTTGAAATCCGCGCAGACCATGCGACCCTTACGTTTTGTTTCCACCTGAAGCTTCAATGTATCGATGAGTGGATAGTGTAAGTCAAACTCCACATGTATCCCATAATACTTATTCCCATCGTCAAGTCGCACATTGTGTAGAACAAACACAGCCACCGAAGAGGTTACGTTCACTTTCCAACTTAATCGTGACTTATACTCCTCTCTCACTTCAACAGCGCCACTGCTGTTGACGGCAACGAGTTTCTTGTCGGCCGCTGAAACAGGATTCGTCCAAATTCCAAAGAAAACTTCAACAAGCTTCATATGTCTCGGATGACGATAGCGCCATTCTAGAGAAACATTCTCGCCCTTGTAGACTATTGTTGGGTTGCTGGGTTTCAAAGTAAACCTCTGTTTTTTACCTGTTAAAGATTAAGGAGAAGTTGCAAATAAACTAAAATTTCCCTTTCTTAGTTTTTCGGGATACGTGATTCAAGCAGATCGCTTGTGTAGCGGTTAGGGAGCTAGATTCATTGGCACAAATTGGCAATCAAAAGGAACTATGGTGAACTCACCAACTGAGAGGCAGACCAGAAACACCAGAAAAGGGAAAGACTTCATGGTGGCGTCAGGATTTTCTGGTACCGAGTTTAATGAGCGCACGCGTGTATGGAATGGGTTTGCAAGCGCGAGGAGATAGGAATCTATTTCGCGTGGGTAAATAGATTTTTTGACAGATAAGAAGTTTCTCCCCCCCCCCGCTAAAAAAATTTCTTGAATGAAAACAGACTTGTTTTGAATGAAACTTTGTTTTTATTTAACATAACAGTTGGAGTTTTACAGTTTCTCTTCTGGAAATCACAGGAATGAATATCAACGGCGGCTTCATGGCTTCATTTCACTATTAAATAAAAACAAATCCGTCTGTTAAAATATGCGTACTGAAAAATATTTTCATCGCAATGAAAGTAAATCTTACCTTTTCAGGAGTTTCTTCAGCTAAGACGATCGGATAAAGTTCTTGGTCGATGTCACTTCCACGCACTAAAAAAAGAAAAGTTCGGGTCAAAATTCCGCGGCGTATCTTGTTTTGAAACAACATGTATTCTCTTACCTTGAATATTTTGATCCAGATAAACACATCTCATCGCTCTTTGCGCTCTTTGTGAATGGAAAGTTAACTTGTTTTATTATTAAAATATACTGACCCATATAATATCATCACACCCATATTGGTTCCCTTCTGAGGTACATCACCCTCATGAATGGCACTAGCAAAATAATCTCTAGCTCGCCGCCACATTTTTTCTACCCCATTTTTACCTTACGCATGTGTTGTTTTTTTGAGATTTCATCCCATAAGGACAGGGTACACGAGAAGTTAGCATATATTATGTCAAAATTTTGTTCTGTAAGCACGTGGTGGCGAGCGGATTTTCCCAGTGGTGAGCTGGTCTCACCACGCCCATAAGTACCCCTCCTGAGGTACCATCTTCATTGACTTGGCGGGTACACCTTCCTGCGTTTGAAGAGGTCCTTGATCCTGGAACCTGTACTGGTTGTAACTGTTGTACCTGGAGTTGAGGGAATGAGTGGTGTGGTACACATTAAGGAGGTAGGTCAAAAAATTGTCTGCTCGCCGCCACATTTTTTCTTTCCCTAAGCAAGTTGTGTTTGATTGAAGAAAATTTTTTTCTTGCAGGGCATGGGAAAATTCAAAAAGAGATAAAAATGTCTTAAAATGAGGTTTATTGTGTTGAAGTCGAAAATGTTTACGAGTTACAATAGATCAATAAATTATCTATTGAATCGAAAAACATGTAACCTTCTGTTTACAGTTTTTATTACATGAAAATGCATAAAATAGGGGCCTCAGTTGTAATTCCATGCGGGATTTGGTGATGGATGTGGTTTTGGGCCCGGAGGAGACGACACTGACTTTGGATAACCCTCACAAAATTGTGTGATGTCAAAAAAATAAAACCATAAAACCAAAGCAAGAAAAGAACAAAGACATTTATCAAGAAACTAAAACGTAAACATTCCTTGGATAAAAAACACTCTTGAAATGGAACTGTGGAACAAACGGTATTATATTTCAACCCTGTTAAATTATCTGGACGATAATTAGGTAAAAGGTAAAATTGTATTTACGCGCGGGTAAAAAAGGCAGGTTTAGATTTGTTGACAGATAAGAATTTTTCTCCCCCGCTAAAAAATTTTCTTGAATGAAAACAGACTTGTTTTGAATGAAACTTTGTTTTTATTTAACACAACAGTTGGAGTTTTACAGTTTCTCTTCTGAAAGTCAAAGGAATGAATATCAACGGCGGCTTCATGGCTTCATTTCACTGTTTAAATAAAAATAAATCCGTCTGTTAAAATATGCGTACTGAAAAATATTTTCTCTTCAATCAAACACAACTTGTTTTATTACAAAATAACATTTTACATTGAAAAAATAAAATATCAACACCTACGGTACTTTAACATCAACTTCATTCACTAAAAAACAAATTCACACATTAACAAATTTGTTTTTCATTCACGGCGCTAAAAAATTTTCGGTTATGTCATCTTATCAGAAGCAAAATAACATAAAATTTTACCTCTTTGGTCTTAAAGAGCAAACATGGCATTGCTCTGTCTTGCGGTATGACGATCACTGTACTTGTACCTTCATCGTCCGCTTCTTCAAAAAAACAAACATTTACAACATTCATCATATCCTCTCTTCGCAAACACAGGACTGCAGCATTCGTATAACTGTCCCTCTAAAAACAAAAAATTACACGTTTCATCATATCTCTTATTCATAAACACTCGCCAAAAACAAACATTTACACCATTCATCATATCCTCTCTTCGCAAACACATGTTAGGAAAATATAATCTCATCTTACCCTCGCAATCCGCGCTCCCAGGACTGCAGCATTCGTATAACTGTCCCTCTAAAAACAAAAAATTACACGTTTCATCATATCTCTTATTCATAAACACTCGCCAAAAACAAACATTTACACCATTCATCATATCCTCTCTTCGCAAACACATGTTAGGAAAATATAATCTCATCTTGCCCTCGCAATCCGCGCTCTATGGTGGCCGAGAACTGCCAATAGAAAAATCCGCATTTTTGAAAGAAAATTGTTTTCTTTTTTATTTTGATTTACATTTTTTTTTATTTTTCAATTTATTTTTTTATTTTTAAAATAGAGTGAAAGTAAAATCAATTGAAATAAAAATAAAATAAAATAAAACCAAAGTAAAATAAAATAAAACCAAAGTAAAATAAAATAAAATAAAACCAAAGTAAAATAAAATAAAACCAAAGTAAAATAAAAAAAAACCAAAGTAAAATAAAATAAAACCAAAGTAAAATAAAATGAAATTATTCGACCCAGCCGAGAGCTGCCACTACCAGCATGCATTGCGTGCATCGTAAAGATCCAAAATGGCGGGAATATAGGGACTGTTCTCCCGGGCTGTTCTCGAAAATGGCGGATAGCAGGGTTTCATCGTGGAAAGAAGACGATCTCCTTAAAGGTGCACTGCAGAAGTATGTCAAACAAGGCCTCAAACGCGAAGAAGCGATCGATTTTTTACGGAGAGACTTTCCTCAATACGCCTGGAGTATCCGAACACTCGACAGACGTTTACGCCATTTCGAAGTTTATTACAGGGATGACACTGTTTCGGTTGAAGATGTTAAAGAGGCTGTTAAAAAGGAATTGGAAGGACCAGGAAAGCTATTGGGATATAGAAGCATGCACAAGAAAATAAGACAAAAATATGACTTGTTAGTTACGCGAGATCAAGTTTACGATGTGATGTCTGATCTTGACCCCGATGGACTTGCTACTCGCGGAGGCGTTGGAGCTAAGAAGGCAAGGCGAAAGAAAGGAAACTTCTCTTCGAAAGGACCAAACTGGGTCCACTCCCTGGACGGTCATGATAAATTAATGGGTTTCCAAAATTCCACATTTCCGATTGCTATTTATGGCTGCTTAGATACAGCCAGCAGAAAGCTGCTATGGTTGCGAGTTTGGAATAAGAACTGTGACCCGCAATTGATTGGTCGTTGGTACTTGGAGCATATAATGGAGACCAAGGTAATTCCTGCGATGATCAGAATCGACAAAGGTACAGAAACAGGCACCATGGCCACAATTCATGCCTTTCTTCGTAGACATCACACTGACGTTGTGGATCCTGTATGGTCCATCAACTTCAAACCAAGTAAGTAAGCTCATCTCTCAAGTGCTGTCTAATTATATTATGTGAGTGTGCCAAATTAGTCAACGAGTCTTTCGGTGACTTTATTTGAGTGCCAGGAAAAGTATTATTGTTGTTTGTTATTTCATCATTCCCTCAGTAACAAGTAATATTTTAATCCACCCTATCATCTGATTTCCGGCAAATGCACATTTCACAAAATGTCATTTAAAAAAACGTTTTCCTCTAGATCGAAAGATGGTGGAAAGAATTACACGAAAGAATGGAAAAATTTTTCAAAAGTCAGTTAAGATGGCTTAAAGATCAAGGGCATTATGACCCACATGATGATATTGACAGGTGAGAATGGGCAAGTCTCCCCCCTCCACCTCCACCCACACGCACACATACACAGGCTATTCATTTCAAGGTTTGTTTTTAAACTCCAAAAGTGACATTGAGTTATTGTTTTAGAATATGTTGCAGTTTTGCTAGGGCATGGCACGTGGGTGATTGAAAGCTCAATCAACATAAACATTATTTTGCCTAAAGTTAATATACATACATTTTTTATAGCAAATTAATTAATTTCTGTGTGAATGCAATAACACATCCCCTCCCCCTAAAGCTTATATATACTCGAGTCAAATAGATATGGTTGAGGGGGCCCAGGAAAAATTTTTGTTAGGGAACCCCCCCCCCACCCAAAAAAAAAAAAAAAAAAACTTGCTGGCTTATATATTGTAATTGAAACTACCTATACACCAAGGTGTTTGTTACCTTTGCTTATTTTGTTTTCCTACATAGGAAGCTTCTTTCTTTTATTATGGTTCCTGTGGTTCAGAGAGAGCTAGATACATTCAAGGAGATTGTGTGGAATTCCCACAGGATCAGAGCCCAGAAGGACACAGTTTTACCAGATGGGGTCCCAAACCATATTTACAGTTTTCCTCAGAAATATGGGCTTGAAGAATGCGGTAAAAAAATTATAAGGTTTTGTCAAAACTGGTTTTGGGATATTTCTGTTTTATTCAAACCGAACTATGGCATAGTTATAATGCTTCAACAATCAACCAATGATAATTTATTTGTAGAAATTTCAAGGCATAATTTTATTGCCCAGAAGGAAATTATTTGTTGCTAAAATCTTTGGGCCTGAAAGTCGCATATCTATAAAAACCTAATGTGGTGCTGACACTGCCAGTCACACTAGATGATGAATGCTAACATTGTTTTCTATTGGCAATGTGCAGGTCTTCAAGTAACTGATGATCAACTAAAAGAAGCTGCTGTCCAGTCAGGCATCCTTACTGTTGATGATGACTTTCTCGCCCCTGAGTTCAGAGCAGAGTGTGAACGAATCATTGACACTGACCATTTGAAACCTGCTGATTGCAAGGAAGCATTTCTTTTCCTAAAGAGAAATTTTTCTTTGTAATAACTCCACTGTTTATCCATGGTGTTATGCCCTTGACTCTATTTTTATAGTGAAAGCAGCATGTTTTCTCCCACATCCTCCATTTTGTTACTATGAACTTTGTGCAGCCATAAACAACAAATTCATCTGCCAATGAACTGTACTTTAATCATTGAATTAAACTGAACATTTCTGAACACTGTATGTGCGAACCGCCCAAGGTAATTGCATCAAAAGAGGTGTAACATGCAATACAGTAGAAAAGTCAAAACTTTATTACGTGTAATTGAAGTGAACAGGAACAACATATTAACAATCAATGCTGGCACTAATAGAAAAAAAAGAAATAAACAGTGTAATTATCACCACTGTAGTTATTTAATTATTTTTAATGCATAATAATATTGCAGATTAAGGGACCCACAACTATCTTTAATTCGAATGATAATGTATCTGAACATGATATCCATAACCTTTGTGGAAATAAACTGGAACGAACAATAACACTGATGGCAATAACAGTAACATCGAAAGGGCAGCAGAAACAAGAAAAACTATGCACCCAACTAATACAAATAATACAAATTTTAACCATCAATCCTCACATGGTGGGTTGAGGAGAAACATTAACAAGAGCAGGTTTTTTGGTGTCCTAAATTGGGGTACATGAAAACATATCTGCTTGAGGGTGAATTCAGCAACAACAAGGTTGGTTAATATCACAATCCTGCAGCCCACCCCTGGAAACAAATTATGACTGCCCCGTAAATTATCATATGTAACCATGGGATTTTATGTGAACTATCTATTTTGTAAACAGTGTATCAAATTTTGTCAACAATGTCTCAATGTTCACAATTTTATAGCAGCTTGAGTTGCCCCTTAATTTTCTATTGCTGGTAGGCCAAGCAAGTTACAGAACAAACTACAAGTGTGCTCTTTCACAAATGTTGAAATTGCTACTTTGGAAAGATTTCCAGTACAATACAGGTATTGCTTGTCACCCTCGTCCAGTAAATCTGTAGAAGCTATTTCTGGGTCAAATAAGTCATATCCACTTCCCTGGATGTCAACTAGCATAAGTTTTTTCTTTGATCTCTCATACGTGAAGTGTGTCAAACACTCTGCCTTCTGGGCCATCTCATCTGTAGGATCGACACAGGTTTGGCCAGTGTTGTTTACGTACTTCTTAAACTGGCCAGGGATAAATTCTTCGACTGTAACATACTCCCCCTCGTCTGTTTCTCCATGAAAGATCTTTCTATATCTAAATGCAGTTCCAAAAACCTCGCTTTCCTCCTTGATTTCTGCCTCAAGTTGCGAAGCAAAATTCCTAGCTAGGAGATGCATCTGAACAACCTTGCGGTTGTGTTGCTCGATAGTTTGACCGGTATCCGAGATGCACTTTAAAGCACTTGGTAGATAGTGCTTTATCACCCACGTTGTCGCAACAAATTCTGGATGTTTGGATGTTGCTTTGAATGCTTTACGGAATCCGCCAGTTCCGATTGCCTCTTTATCCTCATAGAACTCGACAGTGGTTGGAACTTTGGACCACGACAAAACTTCCATATCGAATCTGAAAATTCTCACAATAGTAGTGGCGGTATTTGTGTTGATTTTGCCAAGTTTGATCATGTCAGAAATTGATAAACTTCGAGGGTAATACGTACTTTTTGTGCCCGCTGCTTGTGTGGGTAATTTCTGTCTCGAATGCATAAGTTTACTGGGGCTTGACCTTGATTTTGACGGCGGAGGATTAAATTCGGTATAAGTCGAGGACTCTCCAGTTGCGTCCTTCCTCTTTCTCGTGGAATTCTGGGTGCTGTTGACATCGCCTTCATCAGCTGGATCTGGAATGAAGCGGACGTATACAACCTTTAAGTCCGGTATTTGGGCAAGAGTCTTGCACGATGGGCCCTGTTCTCCTGCTAAGATATCACATACGAGATTCTTTCCGATTTTTTGTAGAAAATGCCTCTCACAAGCGCTCTTGATATTACCAATGGTCAATTCCTCCGTTTCGTCGAAGGGAACAAACTCTCTTGGCCCAATCCTTGTATACTTTTGGGCCTTTCCAGAAACTTCTGCTGACAAACGTTGAACTGTCAGTTCATCTTTCCTTCGATGGTCCTTGGGCTGGTTTTTTTTGGTACGCTTTGCTTTAACTTTTTCATTGAGCCTCTTCCATGCATCGGCCATGATGAACTCGAGCGTGTGACAGTAACGCACGCAATGCATGCTGGTAGTGGCAGCTCTCGGCTGGGTCGAATAATTTCATTTTATTTTACTTTGGTTTTATTTTATTTTACTTTGGTTTTATTTTATTTTACTTTGGTTTTATTTTATTTTATTTTTATTTCAATTGATTTTACTTTCACTCTATTTTAAAAATAAAAAAATAAATTGAAAAATAAAAAAAAATGTAAATCAAAATAAAAAAGAAAACAATTTTCTTTCAAAAATGCGGATTTTTCTATTGGCAGTTCTCGGCCACCATAGACTACCGATATCAAAGTCATCACTTTCACTGTAAATGAAAAACACCAGGTCGCCTAGGTCCTAAAATTTTCTTGAAGTAGTTTCTTAGTCAATGTATCCTGGTGGCCATCTGCTGCGTTACGAAACTGATTTGTTGACTGATCAAGTTGTTAATCTTCGCAGGTTCATGGTCAACTTATTATATAGCACTGTATAAAAGAACACGTTGCATTGAACTCTTGAGGGCATCTGGTAAATAGATTGACTTTTATTTCCTAGACATTTCACATTTAATTAAAAACTATTCGCTGTAATACGTCGTCTAGTCGAAAATCAAAAACTATCAAGGTTTACCAAACCTAGCTTATTCGCCCTTCTCTGAACAGTTCGTAAGTGTAGCAATAAGCAATCACATCCAGGAAATAAACAAACGACTGTGACATAAACTAACGTACACTGTAACAAAAGTCATAGAATAGCGACATTACTTCTCAGAAACAATTGCGTCCGCGCCGTCATATTGATCCTGTTCATCGTCATTTGGTACGGTCAGAATAGAGCCTGTAGGTTCAGGTAAACATTTTGCAGCTTCTTTGGTAAAGAAGTTCTCTAACGTTTTTACTCCCTTAACTCCGGCTCTCCTCTTTTTTTTACATGCATTGAAGTGGGCTATAACAATAAAAGAAAAAGAAAGTTTTCAAACACATGCGTACATACAACTAAACTTTTAAACTTCAATATAAAAGTAACAATTTAAAATAAATATCCGTTGTTTTACAGGATTGCTGAGTGGGACACCGTGTATGGTGTTACCTCATTGAAGTCGGATCACGTGGAAATTCTGACACTATAACCTGATTAAAGGACGTTATTAAATTTATAATAAAAGTTCTTAAAGGTAAATTAAAAGCGATTATTTAGCAAAGCGCAAATACTGTCGTTGTCACAAAAATACTTACTTGCTTTGAAGAGTGATATTTTTCCTGCCGTCTTTCTGTCAAGTTGAACGGAGTACGACTTGCAGCAAAGACCGCATTTGATTTTTGCCTCATTGATGGCTGTCGAACCTTCAAGTTTCTCAAGCTCTGAAACAAATTATAAGAAAAATACAGAAGGAATTACTGGCCTTTTTAATATAATTATATGTGCATAACTCCAATATGCTTTTTTACATTCAGCTGTAAGACATTTTTGTTAAAACGGGCTAAAATGAAAACACAACGATATATATCTTGAACACATTTTAGTGTGTAGTATCGCCGTATATTTCTAAGAGTCTTGCAGTATTTTGGCCAGCCCGAAGGGTAAGTGAAAATAAAAATGACGAGAACAAATGTACAGCAATACCGCACAAAAATGTCTAATAAGAAATTTATCTAACGATGTTCCATGATTTTTTTTTTTAATCGTTCGCGCGCTCAGCTCAATATGAACACGGAACCTGTTAAACCGGTCTTGGATGCATCACAAAAACCAGTGCGCTGTGTACATGTACAACAAATTTAGTGGTTCAAGTTCCAGACCCCCCGCCTTGGTTATTAGTCGACGTGCTTTGTTTTTAGATACGACATTGGCTCTTTCCACCCGGCGAATTAGATGCTGAGGGTAACTCTGAGATGAACGAGAAAATCCTAGTAGTTCCTTCATGCTAAGAAATCTGACATAAGCATACGTATGGTGGGAACAGAACTCGAACGCAGAATTTTCCTTTTACATGGAATGCTATAAAAGCCTCATATTTGACTGCTACGAGAAATTCAGCCATGTGAAAATAAATAATTACAGGAAATCCCCAAATCCTTGATCAAAGACAGGTTTGTACTTTTATAGAGTTCTGGCCGTTTTCTTCGCTTATACTGAAATATTTGCCGAAGCTATTTTTATATTAAAATATAATATACTGTACCTGCATTTAGCGCACGTAGCTCACTCTGTTGACGATCGGTTCGCACAGCTATCGCATTATCTTCTTTAAGTTTCTTCACAAGCGCTCTATCCTCTTTTGTATCTTGACGTGATTTCCTTTTAGTTGACGATTTCGATTCTTCCTTTGGGTTCTGGGGGTTGCTTCTTTTGACATTGTCATCTTGTCGTTTAACCACCACGACAGGGTTCCTCCCCCATTGAATGACAGACTGTATCACATGAACTGAAAAAAAGATGATTGAATTTTGGTCAGAATTGTATGAATTAAGGTGACCCGCGTTGATTGCCAGCTCGACTGCACAGCACTTATCGCCTTTGTTCTTTGATCAATCGGGCACTGAGCGCTTTTTAAAATTACATAGATACATTTTGCTGCATCGATTTCCTGGACGTTTTGTCCGGTATTTTGCAGCATCCAATAACTTAACGTGACTTATACATAATCCAGCAAAAACGTGCATTAAAAATGTTATACGACTAGGCTTTTTACAGAATTCTATACAGAAATTACAAAACTCCAGAGCATAGTCGGTTCTTGACTGGCGATAGCGAAAGTATTACCATGTGCCTGCTGGCAGCAACTTCTAAATATAGCAAATCTGAGCAATTGTCTACACACTTATAGTCCGCTTTCCCCATCTGAGCCAAGCAAGAAGGGCAATTCCAGCTCCAGTCGCTGCTGTGTTGTTATGGCGTAATTCTCCGCTTTGCCATTGATTTTCGTCAGGCGGTAAAATTTCAGGTCAAATGACCCCAAGCCGAACATTTGAGCTTGCTCGTTGAGCCCAAGAAACTCGATAATATTTTTTTGGAACGACGAAAATAAATTATTCTCTTCCGCGACTTTAACCCTGGTCTTATATCTTTCCATAGGCTTCTCTTCTCCAGCGCGATAGAGACTTACTATCGCTTTTAATACAGCCATCGCAACCAGTCAGCATGAAAGAAAGTAGAAAGTCGTAAAATACTAGAGCTGTCAAAACGTCTGTCAACTCGCGCAACAACATCCATGCGACAAATTACGCAGACACTTTCGACACTTCCGGTTTCGATTGTAATTCTCGCTTCCAGAACACATAAACGCATAACACATTAGACTAAATAAAAGAACTCGAGACCTTATTTTGTGGTTAGACCTTTTAACGGTTAACATTTTTTACGGCTAACGGTTAAAATTCTTTCATTTTTACGCTTAACGGCTAAATTTTTGGCCGTTTTACGGCTAACGGTTAACCCCATTGAGACCCTCCTTCAACTTTTTATTCTTCCACCGAAAGGTTAACACGTTTAAAACTCCTGAAATGTACCTTTACTTAGACCCAGACGTTTGAGTCGGATGTTTTACAATTATTTTTGCGGGATCTTTTCATTATTTTAAGCCGGTTTTTTGCTGGATCCTGTTCTGTGAAAATGTCGTAGGCGTTTCACGACCCTTCGATCAATTTCCATCGCGCATGGCAAAGGAAAACACGTTTAAAACTCCTGAAATGCGCCTTTAATTCGACTCAGACGTTTGAGGCGGATGTCTCACAATTATTTTTGTTGGATCTTTTCCTTATTTTAAGTTTCTTACCAAAGTTAACAGTAAGTGAGATGAAAGTAGCCGGCCAAAGATTCTCCAGTAGCCGGCTGTTTTGGCCGGCTACCGGCCCATATTGACAGCTCTGCATACTCTCCTATAATACCATGATATCGTTCAAAACTGAAGAGCCAAAATTAATAGACCGGGCCATAGTCCAGGATGCAGTCAAAGAGATGTTTGCAGATGCATGTTAGGAGTCACACGGTGTTTGCCATATAATTGTTCAAGTCCTTGACAGAAATCAAGTAAAAAAGAATGAGCAAGCAAGGCTCTTGCTTCAGTAATCACTGGAGAATAAATAATAGAACATGCTAACACAAATTGTCGCCATAGTCTGGTTTTGGTAAAATGGCATATAATGCATAAATAGAGAAAAGTGTTGTAAAAGTCTTCCACTGATCGGCAGTAAAACCCCCATAGCTGCTCACAATTTTCCTTAGCATTCTACCAATGTCTGATGGTGCTTTAATTTTGTCCAACTTTTCTTGAATGACACATAAATCATTCTTTTTGAGCAATGGATTGTCACCGTCCAACCAAATGTTCTTCATTAAATGTTTAGCAGTGCCTGTAAATAGGTTGTGCATGGGGTCTATTATATGGAATCGCACACAATCAAAGTAGGGTAGTAACATCAGTTCACCCATACTTCTGTTCCAGTGATACCCGGTCTCCAGCGCTTGTTTGGTTCAAAATCTCTTGTGCCTCTTCTCTGTGTTTATGGTTAGTTTATGGAGGTGAAGGTGAGTCAAATTCTGAAAAATCAATTTTGCTTGTCACTGAGCCAGGGAAATATCTTGTGCATTTTGAACAGCCTTTGCACGATGCAAGCCCTGTAAAACCACACACTTTCCTTGCAGCTGGTACATCACAACGAACACAGAGGAGAGCAGCATGGTAGACTTCACCAGTCAAAGCTCCATGGCCCCTCTCTGTGATGCCATCTTTCCACAACAGGTTTAGCTTAGCAACAAGGGGTTCCAGGTAAGAATTGATAGTTAGCTTTGGCTCATGTGGACCATGAATTATGTCCACTAATAAAACATTTTCAGGCTTGAACCTTTCCGATCGTGGTAGGTTCATCAGGACCATATAGAGAGCACCAACACTATACAAAGAATGCTTAAATGGTTGAAACCAGTCCACGTTGAGCATGAACGCATAGTTCCTAGGAACTGCTAAAAAAGCTTCACCATCCACATACTGCCACTCCTTCCAAACACGGCCATCAAAAACATCTGCAAGGAATCCATCTGGTATACCTCTTTCTCTCCACAATTTACATTTCATTGTAAACCCAGGTCTCTGAAGGAAGCGTTTCAGAGTGCCTATAACACTCTGATAGCAGTAGACTTTGAAAGGATAAAGTCTTATCTGGCCACTTTTCAATGCGACTTCTCGTAGAAGTGGCTCGCCACACCCAGGTCTGCGAACATGCTGGCGATGATTGAGAAATTCAACAAAAACTCTCTTCCTGTGATGCAATGTGCAATGTGATAACAGTCATCAAAGTTGTACAAAGTGCCACACTTTGGACACACAACTTACTTCATGAATTCATCCTGATCGATTTCAAATTGTTTTTTTTAATAAATGCAGGGATTTTGGGAATGATGCTGCAATGACTGTTGCTAAACTGTCAAAAACAGCTCCTAAAAATTCTAGAAGAATTTCTCGAGCATTATCTGAAATTACACAAAAGGAAGAGCACAAGAAAAGTAAAATCCAACGAATAATGCTATTCATACTCTCTCGTAATTCTTGAGTAGGATTGACATTGACTGAAGGAAGCTGTCCTGTAATAGTTGGAAAATCTGTTTCAATATCTTCATCATTAAGATTCCATACTTGATGAGTTAGTTCTGTTCCCATCCTTTCATGGTAAAGCATGTCAGCATCAATTTCAGTGGACAAAATATCATGCACTAACAATGCATCCTCCTCTTCGAGTTCTTGGCCATTTGTGCATGAAGGTCCTTTAAGGAAATATTGCGTTTTATTTTAATAAACCATCTCAAGTATCATTTTACTTTGTTCTAATAAGATTGAGGGTCCTAAAGGGGTAGCCAGTAACCAAGCACTTACTTGCATATGGACATCTTAGACTTTCAAATACTGTCCTGAAAACCCCATGTTGCTTCCAGCTGTCTGAGTTACCAATTTTAGCCCATCAACACAAAATGTAATGAGCAATCTCTTTGTTTTTTTCGCCTTGCTACTGGTAATTATAAATGCAAAGTGCCAATAGAGACACCGACGCCTTTTGTGGGAGGGAACGGGATAAGTATTGGGGGCTTGTACCTCGCGAGACTGCAAACTCTGTTCTCCGTAATCACGAGCGCTAGGTTCACTTGTGTCTCGCAGGACCATCTTGCTAGGGGGCATTCACATCCGTCCACTTGCGTTAGGAAACTGAGATTTTCAGGCCTTTTTAGGGGTGTCTTGCCACCAGACAACTGCTGACCAGACGGTGGTTTAACGCTGTCAGAGATCCTACCAAAGACTGGATTGGTTACTATTCTAGCTTCCCGATCGACGGAATCAGGACCCGACCCCTCCCCCCCCCCTCTATTTTGCTACCGTCGAAGTCTTGCAAGCTTACCAACTTCGGTGGTTTTGGGAGCTCTTATAAACAGAGGGGGTCTGTATCTGAGGGGGGCCTATAACCGGAATAGAAAAACCGCTTGGAAACGAGGTGTAGCAGACTCATTTAGCGCTCTCTTAAAGCTCATCACTATATGTATAGATAATGAAAGAAACACCATATCAATCAGTCTTCCTTTACCAAATCCCAACTGCCTGTTTTTATCGTCTTCCACCTGAACGGTCAATGGAAGAGGGAACATTCAAATAAATCTAGGAATAATCTTTCAAGTAATTTTTAATCTATGTCAGCTCACCTAAGGTCAAAGTAGTGTTTTCGAGCGAGATTCTGTACAATAAGTGGTCAATCATGGTGTTAAGTGGCGTTGTTTATTGTTTATTCTGTGGAACCTGCATTAAGCAGTTAACCTATATAAGGCGGTCACGCCGTTCCCCGTGGGTGACCGCTCAATACAGGGTCTACTATAATAGGAAAATTTAAAGGAAACAATAATTGCCGTCTTCAACTTATTAAATATTCTACATTTTACTTTTGTTTTTAGTCAAAAAGATTTTGTTTGTCTCCGAGTACAAGGAATAAATGGAGATCATTTTCTTTATGATGATTGGAATGATGACGATGACGACGAAAATGACGATGAAGACGATGACGACGATGATGATGATAATTTTTTTTAAACATGTTACTTAAATGATCGTTCGTTGTACATCTTGAAAAGAGAATTATGAAGAACCAGTGAGATTCAAGGATCACCATGAATCTTCTCTACCATTTACGGACATTGAAAGTAGGCACGCCCAAGCAAATAGGAAGAGACTGATTAAAAATCCTATAATCGGAGATATCCAACCTGGAATAGAGACAAGAGGAAATTAACCGCTTATCGATGCTATTATATTACTGCTAGCTGTTTTCATATTGGAGTTAATTAGCACGTCTTCTGTGACTTACCGACGTCGTCACAAGCTTCTCTGGAACATGGTTGATCCTCACTAAGGCATTGCTCGTGAACCGTTTGGAAGTACTCGGGATTTTCCGAAATCACAGGTGGTATTAAAGGCTTCTCTCGGGCTGGGAGGCTCAATGTTCGTCTGGATCGTTGAGATAAGGGTGTTGGGGGAGGGGGGTTGTATGAGTGACTTCGGAAAGCGCGCGTCTGCATAGTGTTGGTGGATACGAAAAGCGTGACTCTGTCAGACATTGGGTTGCTTGAAGTAACGCAATTACCTCTTGGCGGTATTTCTATAAAAGAGGAAAAATAAGTGAGTGTTATTTGTAATTGTCAAAATTAAGTTTAAAATGTCTTTTTAAAGATTTGTATATAGTCCACTCTGAGAGAAAAAGGTTTGATTTTTACAAGACATGTCAAAAATTGCCAGGTATTTTTTTTCCTTTCTTGACAGACAGCTGAATAACTCTCTCAGACAAATTCTGAGGACACGTTTCGTCAAATGACTCTTTCAGTTAAGATTTCAAAATAGTAGCCCTTTTGTAATTTCAGTAAGGAAACTCTAGAAAATGATTTTTATTTACTTTCTAGAATTGTGCTAAATACACCAATGACTCTATACGAATAACTCCATTTAAAAATAATTACAACATTTTCGAATGTAATTGGTTATCCTACAGCCTGATTTCTTTTTCTTATGGGGCTGTGCAGCGAACTTGAACAGAAAGCATCTCTAAGGCGCGCCCTTAGTTAGACTATTGGATCCTATTCTTGAAGTTAAAAAAAAACAATAATTGTTATGATTTTACGCATAAATATGTTAACCGATGAATTTTTCGAGTCTTTTTATTATAACCATTAATTGGTAACACACCTTTGTGTTGTCCAATTCGGTCTGTTGTCATACAAGTGATAACAAACCGGACTGGCTCTCTCACAGTCTAATTATCACCATGAATATCTTAAACGTATCTTGAAACCAAGAGGAATAATCGTTTTTCCCCTTAAACAGATCGTATCCTGCCGGAAAGGTATATATGACGGTCTGATATTTCATCAGCGATGAATATCAGTAAAATCAATTCTTATGAGACTTACAACGGGCGAATCTAATTTTAAAACACATTTGAGGATTATTCCTTGAAAATGAGGAAAACGAACATCAATTAAGCGAATGTATTAAAGTATGCAAATCAAAAATCTATATTTACGTCTAATAGAAAACCCGCGGCCTTTTTTACACGCAAGAAAAACTTTATTCTAGTCCAAGGTTATTTCATAAAATGTTATTATTATTATCCAACTTTGGTTACGGCTATTGTTGAGACACCAACAGCTATAGCGGTTACTGAGGGCAAGCTGATATTTTTCAGTATAAGCTTAGAAGAGCGACTACATGGAGGTATTGTTGCATCGTAAATACTGCTGTTTATGGTATTGCTTCTATTTCTAGGGCATTTAAGGAAAAATAGCAAACAAACTTGATGTAAAGGTGAGATAAATAGCCTAATATACCTGCTTTTTTGTGGAAAGCAAAAACAAGAAAAAGTGAATAATAAATTGATATTACGCGTTCATTTGTGTGGCGAAAAACATCATTAATGTTACTGTTCAGGAAACTGTTTTATAATGTACTAACCTGGATGTATTTTGAGATATTAAACCAGCCCTACTATGCTTCCTTGCGAACGAGGAAAAAAGATCTTTTTGATGTAGAACACTTTTCTGGCGTGATAAGATCAGTCACTTCGAAAGTCGAAAGATGGAAGGTGCCGCCTACATAATCAGCAAATATTCACCTGAGAGACTGGCTAAAGTGTGAAATTTAAACATATCTATCTTCCGTTTAACATCTTTCTTTGTTCGGATTTCATTAATTTCCTGATGTTCAAATGAATCTTTAAATTGAAATCACAAGGCGCCACTTTTGCGGCAAGGGTTAAAATTAAATTACAAATAAGCGTTACGAGCGTGGAGCCAACGAACATAAAAAGCGCTTTAAAAAAAAAAAGTAGCGACAAAAGAAGATGATCTGGAACTCGCGTTTTTAATAGCGCCATCAAATTAACTTAATGAGTTTTTTCTTTCACAGTATACCTAAACAGCTCTGCACCTTAAGACAAGCGCCACAAAATTTTGCTTTGTCTTTTGAAAATCATTGTGGTTGAATTAAAAGTGGTTCTTAATTTGAATTAATTTGAATTAAACTTAAGGCAAGGTTTGATGACGCGTTATGTTTTTGAACCTATATTCCCCCCCCCCCCCCTACACTCGCTACCTAAGAAAAGGTTTCACGCAATCTTCCTTAAGGAAGTTTTCAGTTCAATTACCATACTTCAGTCGGAGTGATTCACGAAACACGAAATTAATGTTTTCTTCTTCATGCGTCGCCACAAAAATAAAATGAGAAATCGGTCAACTTTCAAAGGAAGATTAGGAAATGCTAAGTTTGATCAACTTGCGATGAACTCTGGTCTCCTTCAGGGGAAAGAAACTGTACTTTGGGTTGCTCCAGCGAATTGGTTCATCTGACTTGAAGCTGACTTCTCTCGCGCCGATCAATTCGAAACTTCAACATTCCCTTCCCCGGGCAACCAAAGGGCATTTGACTGTCGTCTACGTCGGAGGTTGGTGAGTTTGAACCTTGGCAGGGTGTGGTGGGGAGGTGTCAAGTATTCCCAGCCGCACTCACGTGTTTTTTCTTTTAATGTGGAGGTTTTTTTAAGGTGAAGAGTTCACTTTCTTGAGCTGGCTCAGAAAGAAAGGTCTACAAGGTCTGGGTTTTAAAGCTTGGTCAATGTGAAGAAAGTCACGGTCGCTGATTTTGCCCTGTATGAAAAATTGACAGTCAAATCCGGCTCTTGGGTGAGCATCTGAACTCAATTTGGCCAAGGGGACGGCAGGAATTTGAACGAACCAATCTTCAAAAGCTCAAATGCCCGAAGGGTTGCTCAGGTGTTGCGCAAGGGGTGTTGAAGCTTCGAACTGATGGACGCATTGATCATAAGCATAAAGTTAACGCGAAAAATATCTCCAGAAAAATGGCCTAGAAATATAGAAGCAAAACTAAAAACGGCATGATAAAGTCTTTAATGTAAAATATTATATTTCAAAACGTTTTAAACCTTTAGAAATTGCTTCCGTATCCGGAGTTTCAAATGTTGCTTACCTTTGATAAATAGGTTGTCGTTTCCAGTTATACAAAGACTAAGAAAATTTTAAGAATTAGTGAAGCCCATTAATTGTCTTACATTTTATGTCAGCCAAAACACTGATCGCATTAGAGAGCATCGACATCCTTAGAAAGACCATCAATTCTATTTATCTGTTAATCGGTATTTAACTTGTCAATTTGAGGCATCCTTTGAGATGTAAATTTTTCCTAAACGGAAATTTCCGTTGATTTTACTTCTGATACCCTTCGGCACTATGGATTTTCGGTAAACAAAATACAAATTAAATTGAAAACAAGTTTGAAGGTAATAATATGTTTTATCTTTCTGCGGGAAAAGAAAAAATGATAAAGGATCATTTTGCAGTTCTTGAATGAAACCTCTCGTAATATCTGCCATAAATGTACTTTGTCGCCGTTGAGATATTTTCAAAAGAAAAAACGTTAAAAAACACAGACTTTTAAGAATACAAGATTATGTCATGTCTTTTGCCGCAATTTCTTTTTTTTTCCCTTTTTTTTCTTTGCTTTTACAGTCTTTAATTCTAGTTCTTTTTTTCCCTATTTTTCTTGTGCTTTTTTCTCTTGTTTTCGTGATAAAATTTTCTCGTTTGTTTTAACAGAAAATGAGAAATTCTACTACTAAGAGGGTCTGACCGTCAGCCGTCAAACGTTCAAAAAATTTACAGATTTTAACCATTAGTCGTAAAAAAGTTAACGGAACAAATTTTCCTTTCTACAATGTGTCATTTTGTGTTTTTAGCCGTAAAATGGCCAAAATTTTAATCGTTAGCCGGAAAGCTATCACCCCACTGTAACCCCCTTGCAAGAGAATATTAATTGTTTATAATCTCTTTACTCTTGCTATCGCCATCGTATTTCAATTTTTTGCATTTTTTTTTTTTGTCTTATCAATTTGCATTCTACTGTTTATACTTTCCGAACGCAACCAACTCAGATCAGATCAGCTTCAGGTCTAGCGTAAATTGAATCAGTAATTTTCAATGACAGTTTGATAAACTTTTGAAGTGACACAATCTTTTAACAGCTAAAGAAAAAAAAAGAAAAAAGACATATTCTCTTCCATTTGGCGGCTTCCGTAAGGTCCCTGGTGATGATTAGATCGAGTTGTATCTTCCCGATGCTCCGCGCAGCCCTGCCATCAAATATTGTTTCCACTCGGTAACTATGTAACAAGCCTGCTACCCACGCAGGCACAAATAAAACTTTAAATTCTGGCTCTACCCCAAAACCTCGGGCAAATCCGCTTGAAAGCTTTTAGTTTTATCCTTCTACCACTGTGGCTGGTCTTAAGGGAACAGAAGTAGTTCAGAACAATCTTATTGGAATCCGCGAGTGCACAACGTACGTGCTGTGTAATATTCGGCAAAGTGCTTCAGTTGCTTTGGGTTTATGCAACAGTTCTCCACCTTAAACAATATTCCAACATTTGTATCTGATAGTTGGGTTATAAAATACTTCATTAAGGTTGGCAATCGCCAAAAATGTTACAAGGTACAAAGAAAGGAAAGCAAGAACATACCTGACAGTTAGAATACTTGTACGAAACGACATACAGACACACTCCAGAAAAATTTGACTGATTGGCACGAAACTCGTTGTAGTATGCTAATGTTGTGCGGAGATTGGAAACTAGGAAACCGCTGGAAGAAGTTACAATAGGACTCATTGTGAACCCTGGTCAATTCTAGTTACGGCTACTTTATGCAAACTAGCAGGAGACATGTGCAGCTATTGGCTGCCTATTTTTATTTTTTTTGGTTGTTGTGTAATTTTCATTACATGATAAAATTACCTGTTTCTGTGGAACGCAAGAACTTTAAAAAGTAAACAGCCCGTGTTTAAAGTATGAATGTGTATCATCGTGTTTATTTTCATGCCTTATCACCGCATTTGCCCTGTTTTTCGCTCAAGAACTTTCTTCGAGCCCTTCAACTGTCTATCACCACTAATCCGGCGAGCGTTTGTACTCGTTCTCGGTCAGGTATCCGTCAACAGGAGGAGCCATTTCACGAAGGCTATCAGGTTCATAATTAGGTTTCTCCGTCCTTTTTCGAAATGTTGCTTAGAACTTCTCAAGAGTTTCATTAAGGCCTCCAGTTCTTACATTTCAATAATTTCTGCATAGTCCTTTAAACAAGTTCATAACTTCTCGAAAAATTGGAGGATTATTAATGCTTTGATTCAAGCGTTCATTTTTATTTCACACATCGTTTGCTACCCAATTTCTTTGAAAAAATACAAAAAAACACAAGCTATGAATTTTTTCACTTGCTATTTGTAATATTTTTGTCGTTTTTGTTGAAACAGAAATCTTTTTTCTAAACCATCACAAAGTTAAACGCTTTTGGTGATTGGGTCAAATATTTTCTCTTCTGTATATTTGGTCAATTCGATTGAGTAAATTTTTATCTTGTTCGTCTTTTTTTTTTTGTGTGCAAAAATTACATCCTCAACGCATAGAAAGCAAAACATGTGGTTGCGAGATAAACAGACTTAAAAATTTATGAAAAATGTTCACACTATACTCTCGGTCTTGTGCGGTGAATGTTTCAACCACCAATATCGTATGCATGTCGCTTGGTAACCATTGCCATTAGGCAAGCCTCTTCCCTCGTACGTACTTTTTCTAATTTAAAATTACGTTTTTTTGACTATATTTTCACATAACGCAAACTTTCCTCCTCGTAAACTTTGACTATGGAAGCAGTTCAGTGTTTGTTTGACTCAGCAAGTTATGCCTTCCGCTGCGCTTTCTTTCTGCAAATTTAGTTCCGTGTTCATATTTCAATAAATTGTTTCCCAAAAAAGGTGGTCAGGAAACGTAACGCCATTGATTGAATTCATGCAAGCCCTCTCTCTTTTGTTATTTTTTTTTATTATTTTCCTGTCCATCATTTTTAAAGCTGTCAGAAATGCAGCTTTTAACTTGACAACGTGGTTTTGTTCTAATTTTACTCAGCATTGTTTCGTTTGTGTTCACGTAGCGACTGATCAAATACGTACTTTGCCATAATTTTAAGTGACGAAAATTTTTTAAATTAGCGTTTTTCCGTGGCCATCTGACCTTAAAGAACTTATTTCTCATCATTCTGTGACAGTTGCTTTTAAATAGCGAGGTAGTTTCCCCGTGGCTCTATTCCAATGCTGCTCGTGCTATTCATGCCTTGACCAGCTTCGGTACAAAGGCGAAAAGATATTTATCATTCGAAACTAAAAGGAATTATCGCAGACAAACGAATTCACATCATACGCTTATCGACAAAGAGACGGATATCGACTTGACGCTTTCGTTCATTATTTGTCAGGTAGGCATTTCAATAACGTTGCATCAGTAAAAATTACTTATGGTAAATTTCCTCTCAATATTTATATAAGATTGCTTCGTGTGTACACTTTTGCTAAAAGGCGAATTTTCTTTGATCTTGTAGCGCAGACGGTCTGTACAAAAAATAATTGAGAACGAACGACTCTTGCGCAATATTGTCTTCAAATAGGAAAATTTAGCTTAAAAAGAAAATTTGTGGAGCGTGCCAGTATAGAGATTTGGTCATATGGCTTTAAATAAATATTTTGAATTCTAACTAACAGCGACCTGGTGATAAATGCCAATTACAAGAAACCGCATTCACTGGTTGAATTATCATTTGCGTTGTAACTAATCATTGTGTCGCAAATGCACTGATAACATTGTTAATGGCGGGCGAAATGTTTGAGATTATTTTCTTTTACATAATTTATTGTAAATTCAGTTTGAGAAATGCATTCTAGAGCTCTTGTAGGCCAAAATAGAAGTTTTAAAATTATTTTTGGTTTCTTTGATTTTTTTTTTTAGAGTGAATCTCTACATTACGTACCATGTCTACTGAAGCCGACATGTTACGTCTATCTGCTCGTCCGCGCAACACACGGTCGCATTCCCTCAAACCACAAAGCCAGCCCATGATGCAGTTCAAGCAACGTTCCAAACGTACAATGAGCTTGCCATCGAAACCTGTGCTACTACCGCTGATTAACATACAGCGTTGTCAAGACAACTGGAAGGACGAAAGTGATGAAGATGAAAGTGTGAGAATTAGAGAGGAAATGGGTATGTTACAGTTATAGACATTTGATGCCCTGTAGATGAGATTTTTGAATTAAAAAAAATAATTTTTGACAAGCACAATGTTAGTGTCCGCGTTACTTCGGAGATTTTGATATATTTTACTTAGATATCGTTCAACCATTTTAGACACGTTTAGAAGTTGAATCAACATGACGAACTAAGAAAAGTTTCGTATTAATCAATGCGTGTCCAATGTTTTGTTAATCTACCTAGTTCCGTTGAGTTCGCAACGTATGTCTGGTTGTCCTGTTTAAAATTTTATATATTCCTACTATCTTTTATTTTATTTATATAAATCGCAAGTTTTCAATTCCTTTCCCATTTTTTTAGCGTGGTATACACCAATTGTTGGACTCTCATGCAGCCTCGTAATATATTTCTGGGCATGCGCGCTCGCCTACTATTCGAAGCCTTGAAAAGTCAAAGAAGACGGTTGGTTGCACAGTTCTTTTGAATTCTTTCATTTTTGTTTTTTTGTTTTTTTGTTTTTACATTCATGATGTCGTTAAGAGAGGAGGTGAAAGTTCAGTTAGGGGAAAATCAAATATAATTTGTCTATCCCTTGGATGATTACAACTTTTGGAGACAAGAGATGACATAAACAAAGCTTTATGGCAAATTTTATTAATTAACTAATTATTAGTATTGTTATTATTATCATTATTAATATTTATATTTATGATGTCAAAAGGAGTGGTGAACGTTTCAAAGACAATTACTTAATATAACTGTGAAGAACGTTTTCAGAAAAAAAAATTAAGAATCAAAAAGGTCCAAAGTTAAACTGTACGACTTCAGCATGTTTTCCCCCATGTTTTATGAGAGCTCCACTGATCGTTCGCCGGCGAACGAACACTTTAAATACATTCATTGTTACATCAAAATAAAGTTTCTTCATGAATCAGGGGAACATTAGGTTTAAGAATTAAAGTTTCAACAAAATATGCCTTAAAGTTGTTGTTAATTACTGGCTAAATGGTAACTCTCATCTTGTGAAATATCGAGTAAAGTATTATGTTAATTGGTTAATTGTTCTAGGTTGGTACTGTAACTTACGGAAGAACGAGGTTACTTAACTTACAGTACGGACCGAGACCATGAGATTAGTAAGGTATCTATAACATCTCTGGGTTCAAATAGAGGATAAGGCTTTCAATTCAAACAAACTTTTTAATTTAGCGTGTGCCGTATACTGAAATACCGCTCGCTAAATTGACCATTCATGGCGCACATATGTACTTAGAGATATGATAAAGGCCCCTTTACTGAATACTAGGAATATAGGGTCAAATTAAGTCAGATCTTGAATAGAAAATAAGACATGTAAAAGCAATTTTGAATGTGAAGCTTTTCTGCTCATTCATGCAAACGGGACGTTTCTCGTCAATTTTTTAAATTACGAACAAACAAAATAAACTAGCTGTGTTATCGATGCCGTTTACTCTTCTTGATTTTGAAAAATATAGAAGTTATCAGGCATGATAATGGAATTAAAACGCCCTATTGATTAAGCACCGCGTTTATTCGAACAGGCAAACATAACGTTCGCCCTATCACGCTTCACGTAAAATAACGTTCACTTTATTGCTTTGGCTACGCGGGACTGAGCTCACGTCACTTCGATTTTCGATGAAGCTGTCTCGTGAGTCAACGTGAGTTCTTGCAGCAGTCTGCTGACGAAAAGTAAGGTATTTGAAGGATTTTAAACATGAAAATTCATCTGCCCTTGTATAAGTTACGGGAAATACTTATTCTGCAATTTTGCGTCAACTAACTTCTACTCTGTGAGAGAAAAGGAGAAGAAAATCTTACGTAAACTGCAGACGTCAAACAGCTCACTTTAACGTAGAAACAGCAAGGTACGGCCGGCAAACGTGAAATATAACGGGAAAATCGGGGTCACGTGATCACTCTTGCCGCTCACGTTTTACGTAAACGCGGTGCTATATCTGTCTATTATTCACATAATTGTTGTCTATTATTTCCATTTGTAATTCTCATTTCATTTTCAAATTTATTTCCCATTTTATTTCCCTCCTTATCTTCCATGTTACTACTTTTTTCATTGGACTGTATCATTCCTTACTCTGTGGCGTTTCTAATTTTGGTGAATTTTGGTTTCGACTCCATTCCTCTTTATGTAAGCGCGGCTGCTCCTTCCATCTTTCGTTGGTTTTAAATTTCTTCCTGATACCCTAGGCGAAAAAGGAACAAAAACGATTGAAGAAAAAAAGAACCATTACCTAGAGCATCCATTCATTACATCTTGTGCAACGATGTTTTGAAAGGTAGAACCAAGGATTCGACATCGCCATCATGCAGAACCACTCTGCGCACGATTCACAACTGTTGAAATAAATCTAAACCAGCGGTGCGAGTTGAGCAAATGCACTTAGATAAGCTTACTATATTAATAAGGAAAAGGCAATATCTTTATTACGAAAAAGTGTGCCGTGTCTTCTAATTTGCGTTGTTGGGTTTGTATTTCTGGAACATTCGTATTTATTGTTATCAGTTTGAGTGTCTTTTCGGTGGTTTTTATGTCTGGTATTTTCAGCGAAACATTTGAAAATTCCTTGAGCTGTAGTTTCGTAATTTTATTGTTTAGGTCCCTTTTCGAGTTTGTCACCTATTGTGTGTAACCCTTTCACTCTCAGTTGTGACCAAGACAGAATTTCTCCTTACAATATCGATACAATCTCAAGTAAACAAGTGATGAGAATATAGAAAAACATAAATTAGTGGATTGCAATTTCATTCAATACCAAATTCTCCATACTAAAATTAGAAGCAATGTATGACAGGCAGGAAGGAGAATTATTGAAGAGATCATACATACATACGTACATACATACATCATGGGAGTGAAAGGTTAAATATTCTGACTTTTTTACGTCCTGGGGTTCATTATAAATCGTGTTGTCGGATGTCTGGATGTAATGTCGCTGTTGTGATATTAAATTTGTTTAATCTTTATGTCGTTTCGAGTTTATTGCTTCAAAAAACCTAAGAAGATGAACATTTCGTCTTATCAACAAAGAAGCTTACCCGATAGTTTCCAGAGAGTTATGTTGACGAATAGTAGGCCAGCATACATGACCATAGGTACATCACAAGACTACAGGATAGTCCAACAACGGGAGTGTACCACGCTGACAGAAAAAAAATTAATTAAACAGAAAAGTAAGATAATTAAGCAAAAGCAAATTTCAAACATTTTGCCATTCATTAAATAAAGGAGGTTGAGCTTGTGACTTGTGCTCAAATTTAAAGCAAAATTTCCTATTGCAGTTTACCAACATGTCTGGGGGAAACGTGTTTGCATCAGACAGTAGCAAGTGGCGACAGAACTGGCAATATGAACTGCGCCTCTGAGAACGAAAGTGATGCATGTACTGAGGCTCCTCTAATTAGAGGGGACCATCTGCCTCGTAGGAAAAATAATCTAAAATTATGATTTGAATTGAAAAGGTTTATCACTCCCTCACCCATACTTTCATGACTCCATCCACTTCTTTGTTCTTCTTCGTCACTGAAGCTTTCTTGGCTGCTGTCTTGGCAGGCTTGTATTGTGATGTGAGGCGGGATTACAGGTTTGGATGGGAGGCTGTAAAGTCGCTTTCTCTGAGTCAGAATATTAGGTTGACTAATTGGCTTGAGAGAATGGGACCGAGTGCTGCGCGGCCGTTCCTGGGATGGAGTAAGCAGGTGAGGTTCGTACATGGTGTCGAGAGTTCTGAAATCAAACTTTAAAGTTCGAGTGTAAATTTCAGAAAGTTGAAAATCTACAAAACATTTCGTTTATTTGAATCCACACTACCCTGCCTCTCATGCGTGTCTTCGGCCCGTCTCGCAAAATTTTCGCCTCGGTAGAGTGCGTTGCGTGGCAAGCCAAAACGTCGGCTTCGAAAGAGACAAACAAACCAACAAACAGCAAAAAATAGAGATCAAAACAGTACTTTTTTCCTTAATTTCTAAATAAATCCTGAGAAGGATTTGGTAGTAATCAGTTTCGTAAGTGGGTAATACGAAGATCAACTTTGGTGAGGTTAACATAAAGACGGAAATATATTGAAAAACGGTTTTGACGAAAAAATATCTCGCATCGTAAAAGTCCTTTGATGTACAAGTCCATTTCGAATAATTTCGCGTTTGTATTTATTTTAAATTCTACTCCTTTTTTTTTTCTCTTCACATGAAAGTTCGCCAGATGGTGAAAATTAGATTTTGAAATGTATTAAATTTTTAACACGTTTGATTGTCGCATTTTAAAAAATGGCATAAATCTCTTGTTGAAAGGCTTTTTTTTCCTTCGCGGTAAGATGTTCAGTGATTGCAGTTTTTGCCACAGATTTTAAGAAAAATTGTTCTCTTACAAGTTTGCTGTAGTTGCGGTTGTTCATATTTCAAATCTCCGCTTTTTTTTTTCTTTTTCTTTTTTTAACGTAACCTTACCTATTCCGGGTTTGTTTCTCACCACTTTCTTGGTGAAGGCAGATGTTCTTCTAAGCTCAGTAACTCTTAATGCGACTTTTTTAGATAATTCTTAAACGCTTCTTAATTACCGTAGACAACTTAAATTGAACTCGGAACAGACGGACCGATGACAGTAATCATACCATTTGCGGCCATGTTTAACATTCAAAGTGGAACAGAAATGAATGCATTTCGTAATTTGCACTAAAAAAAATCTTTCGAGTCCATGGCTGAAACACGTTCAGCAATTATGTGTTAAAAACTTTAGGGATAAATTGATCCGCTAAACTACTTTACGTGCAGAGTTTTAGCGAATAACTTCTGTTTGCATTACAATACACCCTTTTTTTTTTTTTTTTTTTGAAAAAAAGGTGGCTACTCTCAGATGATATAGGCCTTCCAGCAGGAACAGAAATCAAAATTCAGCGCACGTATATGAACTTTTCCTTAAGTAACCTTTCAACATTATTGATTAATCGCTTTCACCTTTTTTTCTTTTTTAACAATCGTTGTTCAATTACATTAAGGGTATTGGCCAAAAATTGCATACTCTCAAATTACCCACCAAAAAGAAAAGACAGGAATATTCGGTTTTTAAACGGAATCTGTTTCATTCTAAGAAATAATATATGGCCAAGTTGCAAAACATTTTAGACTAAAAGCACACTAACATCTGGTGTTTAATCTCGTGTAAACTGCTGTGAAGAATCTGTAGGTGGACAGATTTAATGCAAGAAAATTAATTATTTGAATCTCGTGCTTTGGAAATCAAAAATCACAATTCATTTGCATATCCTATAGACATCGGTCATAATACAAATTTCTTCATGTTTTTGACTTACTACCGGAAAGAACCAGACAATGTTTCTTTTTAATTTCTAGAAATAAAGAGAGGAAGTTTATAACCCATAACTTACCTGTGACGTATACCAACTTAAATTTTGTTTAGTTTGGTCACGAGATTTTCACAGACAAATGGGGTTATGAACGAAGCGATATTTTTAAATCGCGTTACTTCCTACGGTTTCATGATATTTCTTTGTATGCTGGGCTTTCAATTTAAGGTACTTGCTTGGTTTAAACACTAGCGTTGAGGAAAATTAATCAGACTGTTAATTGGAGCATATGTATCTCAAACACTGCAATGAGTTAAATTTCGTCTCTTTCTATAAAATGAAAACATTCATATGACACTAACCTGTGTTGGTAGTGAATCGCGAATGGCTTCGTCAACAGCTCAATACCTGTTCAAAATCGCCGAGTGTTTGATATCCAAAAGGCAAACAACGATTCCTCGTGATCCTAATGTGTTCGAGAGACCTTATTCTAAACAACATAAAGCACAATACTCTTCGTTTGAACGCTGATTAATATGTGGCTGTGAAAACAAATCGAGCTCTGGTTCATCTGATGAACTTCACGAACAATGACTGTCATATACTCAAAGACTGTAATTCAAACAAACAGGATGTAAAGAAATTAAAATGTGGCCAGCAATATTCTAGCTCAACAGTGGCTGAATTGTATTCGTCAATCAAGCCTAAAATTGATGAACGTTTTTCAATGCAAACCGGTAACGACTGGTCAATAAATTAATTGATAGTTTCTAATTATAGAACC
Source organism: Pocillopora verrucosa (assembly GCF_036669915.1). Taxonomy (NCBI): domain Eukaryota; kingdom Metazoa; phylum Cnidaria; class Anthozoa; order Scleractinia; family Pocilloporidae; genus Pocillopora; species Pocillopora verrucosa. The sequence goes on along the minus strand of NC_089324.1, from coordinate 11,639,140 downwards.
TAAGTTGCTCTAACAAAAATATCTTTGACAGAAACCGCAGGTCATGGGTTTAATTTCTTCAGATGGAATTAGGATCAAGCCGCTCTGAAGACATTTTATCTCACACGATTTTAGTTTAAGATTCAGGCGCCATTTTCTCTCCTCGCAGCCATGTGAAAATGGTTAATTTAAAACAGAAAAAAAAAGTTTGAGCGGCCACAAATATTTTTATAAGCTGTGAGATTTTGATTGTCTTGTCTGATTTCTATGACTACAATCCAGATTATCTTTCGGAAGTTTCCAGTATATTTGTATAAAAAACATTTGAGCTTCCGGCCCAAAAAAATTAAGGCCAAATAACAAAAGCAATCCTAACGTATTTGGATATCTAGCATTTTCCGTAGAATCGATTTGAAAATGTTTATCCTAAACTTCAAAAAATACATGAACTGTTTCTCGTGCTTTTTTCGGGCGTTCATGCTGGTTCTGCTCTTTCGTAAGTTCGCATTTCAATAATTTTTTTTGTCATTTGTTCGTTTTATCTTTATGCGTTTTTACGTTCCGTCTGAAGGTGACATACAGTGGTAGTCTGCCTACACATTCCTCTAACTTACGATTTCCATACGTTCAAACTGGAATAGATTTCGTATTCTTAGTACTTGCCAGAGACTAATTGTTTACCACGATAAAGAAATTAAACTGTAAGCTCCAAATGCATCCTTAAAATAAATTCACCGATCTCAAATCTTACTTAAAAGCTATGTCAGATTAAACTTAAATCTCACACCCAGCTGACAGCAATAATGACTTTTCCGGTTCAGCTTGCTTACCCTTGCGACCTGTTTTCTTAGTCTGCCTCAAAAAATTGTGTCGATGTCAAAGATTTGTGTTATGCAAATCAACCTATGGCCAACATCCTCATTTCAATCTTACACAATTCAATCTGTGGTTTATCGCCCACACCTCACCGCAAAAAGCGTCACCTCTCGACGCAAAATAGCAAGATTTTGACGAACATGTACATGTCAAAATTCCGCCCGTTGAACTTCAGACATTTGACAAAGCGGACTAATATTTACTCTCTGTCGTAAAAATTTGCACAATACCTGCCATTTTATCTACTTTTGAGTCGAGAAAATTAAATTTAGGCTCTTCTCTTCTAGACAAATATTATTGACTTTCAAATTTTGAGGAAACATTTTAATTAGGGGCCGCTTTGACGATTATTAAAATTTCAGGAAACTAATAAAATCCTAACCAGAGATTTTTATAGATTCTGATATCTGACTAGATTCTTAATAAAAAAAAAAATCGACTATGCACCCAATAATTAGTTTATTTCCCATAACAAATACCATGAAATAGATACAAGGCTTTGTTCGACCTATGTGTCTGCTTAATACCTGTTATTTGCTTCAAGCTAATTCCTTTGAGGTCACGAAAATCCCATTGCAATATCTATGCAGAATTTACAACAGGAGTATTGCAATCGTATGTTTCAAGTTATTATAGAATTCATATGCCTACCCACTCTCCCTGTTTGGTGTTTTCCATTCGTTCGACAAATCCTCAGACCTATTTCGATGGCGTTGTCAGTAGTACTGTAAAACTCGTCTTCTGTGGTTAATTTTAAATACAAAACGTGGATCGTGTCACATTCTTCAATTTCAAGATAGTTTGACGCAATTACTTTCGAAACGTGCCGTAAAGACGACGTCGTTGGCCGTTAACGAGAGAGAACGGACTATCTACTTTCCTTTGATATGCCTTAAATGGACATAAATTGCCGTCGATGCACCCCTAATAACAAAAGGAAGATGTAAAGTACTTTTTTAAAATATGCGACTATCATATAACAGCAGTTTAAAAATTAAAACAGAGCTCTGGCACTAATCCATCTGTATTGCATTCTTAATTTGACAAGGTCGCTTGAGGTGTACTTTACTGAAAACTCATAAGTTTTTTGCAGACGCATAAGCAGACCCAATCCGAGAATGCAAAGGCCAGAGAGACATTGATAACGCATAAAATCAAGAGAGATGTTACTGATAACAACTATATAAAAGGTCATAAAAGCACAATTTTTACGACTCAATAATTTTCAAGAAGCAGGAAAGGGTGGCAAGTATCCATTAACGTGTCAAAGTCGCTTTAGGAGTGAAAATGAAGCGAATAAAGACCAGATGGTCGACAGCGCCATGTTGTCTCGGCTTCTAAGATTATACTGATCACCTCTAAGAAATTTCTCAAGTGAAAAAATTCTAACGTGGCCTTATGTGATTGCGGGTTCGATCAGTAGCCCAAAAGACCACGATCACTGTGACAGGGCTGTTAAAATTAATGATACGTGCTTATTGACTAAGTGGCAGGGCCGTGCGGGAAAGTCTTTGGCTTGACGTCATATGCACAGACTGAGCGCAATAAGGGCCGTACATGGTGACCGAGACCCGAATATTTTCCCTTTCGGCCCGGCCTAGCTCAATCAATAAGTTCGATAAGTATTTTATCCCATGACCATTAGTCGTATACGACTGCTAAAAAAAGAAGACTTTTACAGCGAAACTATTCTTTAATTTCGACGAGAAGGAGCAAAAAACTCTTAATTCATCTTATTTTCTCCTTTCTTTTTAAGTGAGATTTTAGTGCCGCAATTACCGTATTTTCTCAATTAAACGCCGGACCCATGTTAAACGCCGGCCTCGAAAAAGCGCCGAACCCAAACTGCCGATTTTTAAATAAACGCCGGGTGCGTTTAATCGAGAAAATACGGTAGATTCAAGTTCTTAAAAAAAAATGCAAGGAACGCTGTGAGCTAGCCAAGGCTGCCTTTTCCGGACCGCCTCAAGTCAATCTGTCCGAACCTACACAAGTCAGCTTTTACGATGGTTTTTAATCGTGGATATGCGAATCATAGAAACAAGTAACGTGGGGTGAACTACAATATGCAAATTTCGTGGCGTTGGCACAGGCTTAGAAGTCTGGGGAGAACATGAATTTTTAAATACGACGAATCATATGGGGAAGACTTTTGTGCAGATAGCAGCTCAATTCTGTTTCTTGGAACTACAGGCTCATAAGCTTTCAGAAAAATCAATCTATATTCTATTTCTATTCTGCCCAGATTGAGTATTTCCACGTGTTCACTGTTGTGTTACTTTGATCTATTGGTCATAATTTATGATGATTCGTGTGATTACTATTGATTACTACAGTGCAATTTCCGGCGGTATGAGACTTGAAAGATGGTTACATCAAAAGAAATACGTACAAGAAAAAATATCTTTTATTCATTGAGCGCAAAGTATTTTGCCGCAAATAAACTAGAATGGAAAGTTTTATGTCGATGCCACCGAGTGCTAGCTTTTGATGCTTTACCAGGAGAAAATGTTGAAAAAGATGAAGAAATTTTCTACTCCAAAAGTTTCACCATGAAAGTTGTGCAGGGGCACCTCACCAAGTCATATGTGTAGACTAATAAGCAGAACTATCATGGTCTATCATGATCACGTGGCACCGCCTTTCAATAGAAGACCTCTCTACCCATTCCCCTTTATAGGGGAGGTGCAGTTTGATAATCACGTGGGTTTTTTTCATTTTTCTCCTCTACCACTTGCAATGTTCCTACCAATCTGATCCAATTTCATTATGCCCACTTCTTAAACGCCGGAAATTCCATCAAGTCACTTATTGACATTGTACTCGAAAAGACACAAAGGTCAAGATTAATAACTCTTGCTTTGATGATGTACAACACAAATGGAGCTAAGAAAAAACAACAAAAATATCTCCAGATATAATTTATTTCAGGTTATTGTCAAGTTCTATGCCCATAGTACATCAAAGTGGTCCTACAATTGATTTGACAGACCCTTAATCGAGACAAAAACAGTACTACCAAATTTATCAAACTGTTGATGTCGCCAATTATCCTATAACTACTTATCCTGTCGGGCAAAGAGATGTCTGGACGGCTATTTCATTGTTTTGCCTGATGAAAATTATTTTGTCTTAAGTCTGTAGTTGAGACATGTCAGTCTTCTACTTTACAAATCTTTCTTGTTCATAACATCTAATCTTTTCGGTTTTAATGATCTGATCCACCTAGAAAGCTATTTCAAACAGTATTTAGGGGTCAATTGCCTATGCCATCAAAATTGCTTACACCAGTAACGAAGAACAAGAAACAGCGAACTAATAGTCATAGTAATAGTTTAAATTTTGAATATGCTTTTAGCGTAGACTGCAAAGAATATGTTATTTAATGATAGAGTGAATTGTAACTTGTCTTCATGAGCGGGAGAAGAAAATGGTTTTCTTGTCATCAGCTGATAAGGACAGGAGGCATGCCCATACGTATAACAAAAGACTAATCAAGAGTCCCGCTATTGGTGTAAACCAATCTGTAAGAATAGGAAAAATCATTCCACGAGTTAATAATGTAGCCTAGTAAAACTAAAGCAAATTCTCGAACGTGATTGGTTACCACCAGCCATGTTTGAGCATCAATAGGATAGTTTAGGCATCATGCACGTAATTTGACAGCGATCATGTAATAAATAGAATTTCAAAGTGTTTACGCGTCATGCTCATGGAGTTGGAAAGGACGTGTCTTATGTGCAGCTACTTCAGCCACTTTACTAACTGAAGTATCAACTATGCTATCAAGGAAATTGGATGGCACAATTCTTTTTTTTGCGCAATGATATATATAAAAGCAAGCTCCGAAAAAGCTCGTTACCTGAGCTCTTTTACCTTATCCATAAAATAGCTTTCAAATATAAAATCGAGAACATGAATTAAAAGCCTTGCTTCTCTTTCACACTTTTCTCTTTTAAAGCTTTAAGTAACTATGTGTGCAGTTAAGGGAATTAGGACTGGAATTTTTGTATTCTTTTATGTGTGAGTGCTGTATATGCCGGCCTTGTAGCCGTAAGTATGTTGTACAGTGACTGTGCTGTAATTGTGTTATATTGTATTGTAAAATCTTAAGTTTGTAATAATGTGGTGTTATATCATTGTAGTTTGTAGGGCAGGTGTTGTTGTGCAATTTGCAGAGTTCATTGCTGTTTTTTTTATGAAAACTTATAACCAATGGCTGTTTTTCCTCTTTTTTTTTTCCTCAAATTTTCATAGTTATAATTCACCGCTAACAGGACTTCGTGTAATCCAATTGTGTCTGTAATGATACACGCGATTAAAAATCCAACTTCCCATTTGCGATCGGCCGGTTTGGTTAATCTATCGTTCGGATGGTTACAGGCCGAAATGGACTTCATTCTGTCCAATAAATATTATTTATAGTGTATAAATGTATTGATATCTAGGAAGCAAAGGCGCTCTAGTCAATTCTTTACATTGTTAAGAGTTCAGCATGCATCAATTAAGAGTGATTCTATTGCGAAGGCTAGTTATGACTACCGCTCGTGTTATGTCAAAAGCTTTGTTAATCGGTCGAGTGTTTTAAGGTCTGGTCTCTAAAACTGCGGATTGGTTAGTTTTTGTCGTGAACCTATTGGCTGTGAGACTCGAGGGACGTACAGGGAATCTCGAATCTCATCACAAGAGTTAGCCTCGATCCTGTCGGGAAATTCTTGAGTTTAATGTCGTCAAGAAATCAAATGAACGGTAACGGTATTTCAGTGTTAACACATCTCGAAAGAAGTATGATCTAAGTCGCCCAACGGACTTTCCATAGATAGTCGTTTAATCACGGTATAAAATATTTTAGGTTAAGCATATAGCAGGATCCTAGAACAAAATCGTCAACAAATTGGCTTGATTTTTGGCATTAAAATAATGAATGTTTCTCTTCAGCATCATATATATTTGAAGGTACGACAAAGTTCATCTAGTCTTGGAGTGAATGTACTTACGCATCTCGTCATGACAGTTTTCTGGGTAACTCTGTATGGGCTGTTGTTCTGGGGGATGCATTTCGTCATCCAGTCGGGAGTCCTCGGGAGTCTCCGAGATTGGCGGGGGAATGGCCGGTTTTTCTCTTGCTGGGAGGCTTAGTGTTCTTCTGGAGCGATGAGTTGATAAAGTTGGAGGGTTGTTGAAAGATTGGCTTCGGAAGGCACGTGTTTGTGCATTTGCATCACTTATGTGCAGTGATAGGGTGATTCGTTCACCCATTTTCCTGTCTTTTTTCTAAAAAATGACATCAATGATAAATAGAAATATCATTTGAAATAGTCTTATATCATTTAACATAAGATAGAGTTTTCATGTAACTCAGTCTTCGCTTACATGGGCTGCATAGAGTCTGATAGAATCACTAAAATTATGCCAGCAAAGTTTATGACCCCCACGAGTGACTAGCATCATACACATTTCCCTAAATCGTACATCAAGGTCACGAGAGTAAAGTGAATGATCACCAACTAAAGAAGCTTTTGATTGTTAAACAAATTCTATTTGTCCGCACCTTACTCAAATGTATGGAGAGCAGTTTATAGAGCATTCGTACAAAAAGAAATGGGAAGATCAAAGAAAATGACGATAAATGTTTCGCTCTTGTGAAGGGAAGTAACATAATTGTTATTTTCATGATCATTATTGCCATTTTTTTTGTTTTTCAAACAGAATGATGCAAATTTAAAAAAAAAAAGACATTGACTGGATGAAAACCTAGTGTCAGAAATCCAGACAAACAACCTTACCGAAAATCTGGTATTTCTGACAGACATTATAAAGAGAAAGATAATAGATTTAAATTGGAAAAAGAAAAAGAGTGTGATATTGTTAAAACGTCACTATCAGTCAATATTTTGAAGGAATATATTACACTGATGACGTCAGCATCAGATGACATCCCAAAATTTATGGCTAATAAAAAGGACAAAAGAAAAAGAGCTACCTTTTATTTCACGCTCTGAAGGACTTAGTAAATCTACTAGATACCTCTTAGTTTGAAATACAGGGCGACTTTTTCGCATGGAAATCCAGTTGCCTACCGCTCGCTCGTAGTTATTTCACAGGAGATAATTGCTGTTTCAAGATATCTTATAAGCGAAAACGACTCAAAATGACACATATATCTTTTAAGATCTTTAAACGCAAACACTTATTTGTAGTGTATTTTTACAAGGGTCTGATGATACACTCGATAAAATCTTTTATTTACTAATTACTTGACGTCATGGGGAGTTATTAAACCGCAGTGAGGTTAAGTTCGGAGGAGATCAAACCGAAACAAATCTGTAAAGAGTAACGCTGAACATTAACAAAACATAAACAAAACTGAATCAATCAAAAAGGGAGGATTTTCCCGGTCCTAAATTAAGTACTTCTTTCATGTTTTAAGAGAGTGTTAAGAGCGCATGACAGTATTTCTGATCTGTTTTATTAATATCCGGCTGTTTTGGTATACTCAAGCTTTTCCTCAGGTTAGAATCGAAATGAGCGTTTTTTCTTTTTAATTTAGGCGATTCAGTCACTCGTCGGTAGGAAAGCGAAAAGCCAGATATTTATTGCATTAATTTTTTTTTAAAGAGCTCGGTATTGATCGTCTTTAGTATTTAGACCGAAGTTCCATTGTGAAACATAACAGAAAGCAGAGGTGATGAATAACATACGCTGTACTCAGTACTGCGATCATATTCAACCTGTTTCTTTATTTGTCGGAAATTCGAACGGGTCTACATCTGAAAAGAAAAAAAAGATATTAACTCACCTTACAATAACTGAATGTATCTATTTCAGTCAAAAGTCGCTTTGGTTCTTAAATTCCAGCATTTTATAGGAAAATGTCCACACGCCTTTTTGTTGACCAAACCTCAGAGTCGCATATGTTCCTTCGAAAATATTCACGCCAAATGTGACATCACGATGAAATCCCTCCAAAATAAATCAAACAAACTGTCTCACAGAGCCTGATAATTAATAACAATACAGGAACCGCGAATCAGGAGAACTTCCTAAACACCTCACAGAAAAACAACCATTGGTTTATTAGATATTTGACGGTTTTTATTATCAAACTATCAATCTCTATGAGTTAAAATCTTTATGCATTGTACCCGCCATAATTAATAACACATGCAAAAAGCTCATCTCGTCATAAAATCTGCAACCTGGTTCAACATTTCTGTTTCACGAGCTATTTGAAGCAAATAATGTTTTGAAAGCTTATACAAAATTTGCAAGCAAATTGTTCCCATAACAAAGCTTACTGCAAAGATTTTCATTTCGCTGACAGAAACCTCATCCAACTGTTGTCGGTGTCCAGAGCTGTCAATATTTTTGATACCTATCAAAATAAAATAATTGATGATAGGATACTTTGTCAATTACTCGCCTTCGGCCAGCAAAATACAATTTCTTTTTATGAGTCTTCTAACATCCCACGGTGTTTTTACGCCAGTAAACTAATGAAAAGAATGAAATGTTACTCGATAGTATTTCAATAGTCAGTGTCCTGCCTCTCAAAGATGGATTTTAGGACTATAAACCAACATTGTGTATCGCAGTTTTAACATACAAAATTTCCTCTTAAATTAAAATGTGTAGTGTCACATTATTTTGAACCTGACTGCGAAATTGCCACAAAGCTGGTTTACTAAAATACTTTGTAGTTCTTTTACATCCTCGAATCAGTCACGCTGCAGAAAATAACTTTTCAAAGAAGACAAAGAATAGTGCTCAGTACGCTTGTTTAACAACAAGTTTTCAGGTACGCAACGGTAAGTGAAACAATAAAAAGTTCAGAAAAGAGAAAGTATGTGGATCTCATCAGACGTTTTGATGTGTAGTATCGCTGAGCATTTTAGGAGCTGTACCGTATTATGAAGAGCCCGCAAAGCGAGTCAAGAATGAAACAGCGAGTATCCAACTGTTTGTCTCATATGCATTTTTCCGCATAAAGTGGAAAAAGTAAAGCAAATAGAGACGCGATTTGTGACAAGTCTTGTATATTAACACTCTTCGGATTGGTTCATGAGACGTCAAACTGTCAAACACGGTTTTGAAACGATTTAAAGTTGAATTTTATTTTCCTAAGGCGGGAAAAGTGAAGCAAATAGAGACGCGATTTGCGATAGGTCTTGCATGTTAACACTCTGGTCGGATTGGTTCATGAGACGTCAAACTGTCAAACACGGTTTTGAAAGGATTTAAAGTTGAATTATATTTGCGCTCGTTATTAAAAATCGTTCACATTTAAAAGTGCTGCAAATCCAAAAGGGACCTTTCAACAATGAACATTATTTGAATAATTTTTCACCACTGACAAAAACGTTTCAATTTACCGAAAGAAAAACTCTCTCTAAGCATCTAACAAAGGTGCTAAAGAGAACTTCAAATCCTCATTTCATTTTCTTCATCCGACTCAATCACAAGGCGACGAGCTTCGCAGGAATTGCTGCCAGTACTTGGGGAACAGAAGGCTGTGTACCAAGAACAATGGTAGAGTTCACTTTCTCAGTTTTCTCTTTTGATTCAAGTGTAGCCAACCTGTCAAACAGATGTTTTATAGTACAAAATGATCAACTGTCCAAATAACTGTACAATATTAAGTAGATAAACGTCTTCAGGCGGCTGATATGTCGACAAATAATGACTGCGTCTAAGAGATTTTCCGAAAATGAATATTCGGGCGAGAAGCGATGCTTTCAGTGCAAATATGACATTTAGGGGACATTTCCCTCAGCCAAAAACATTATCAGCCCTCGGACCAGTAAGCAAGAAGGGTTTTATTTATTATATAACCCTCCCATTAAATTTCGCGCGCTGATAGCAAATTTTGTCGACTTATTTGTACTTTTCCGGAGCAGCATTTGAGATCAGCAATTTTAATGTCACTATCCTTGGACTCTACAAAAGGAGTCCCTTTTTTTTAATGTAAAGTAATAAAGATGAGAAAATAAAACTCTTGAGCTGACTTTTTCCGCTGTCTTTGTTTCTTTTCGACGGAGATAATCGGAGGACAAATGTCGACGTTACCGCGTCATAACTTTCCGGTGATTTTTACCATGTGACGTAATAGCCAGTAGAGTCGCGCGAAAATGAATGAGTGGTGTACGAATAAACAATAGCCAGCATTCGGCGCAAACACATACACGGACATTTGTCCGCGTACCGAGATGCAACAGTTTTCCGAGAGCAAAGCTCGAAGAACATTGGGCTTCCAGGAGCAGATAATGTCCACGAACGAATATTTGTACAAATTTTCGCGCCAAATGGAGGCAAGGGTTCTATGCTATTGATGGACGCTCTTGTGCTTATTACATTTTGGATATTTTTCAACGCGGGGAAAAATTTATACGAACAGCCTACCATTTACGGCGTGGAATGTCCACTTTTTCAGTGTTCCCTTACGAACAAAACAAACATTTCCTTCTTCTGTAACAAATATACAACGTTCTCTCATTTTAAAAATTACATTTTAAACGTAGAGTTACTGTTTTGGACGTAATGTATGAAAATTGGAGATATAATTTACGGTATATCCTCGGATAGCCCCCAGTTTTAGCTTTAATTTACTCTTTACCTGCTTTTTCATGTTTTACTTATTTTCTTATTTACTCACTTCTTCTCAGTGCGCCAGCCGCTCCTCCCCCCCTCCCGCCACACCCCCCCCCCGTCAATCTGATATTTACTCCAACCAATTTTGCATACCTATAGAACTGTGTCGTTTCACCATATAGTAAAATGATCTCGTTGGATGCTTAATTGAATGACATATGTGAAGCGAAATCCTTGTTATCTTGGTATTCATGCAGTTTTTCGTGTTTGGTTTACCCTTGGATTCTAGCTCATAACCTTGACCGTACCGTGCTTGCCATAGGTTCGATACAAATAGGCACGTGTTTAAACTTAGCACCAATGGTAATGGAGATTTTGAGACCAAAATAACGACACCATTATGATTTGCTTATTTGCTATGATTTGCTTAGTTTAGTTTAGAAAAGCACGCCGTTTGGAGATTATAAAAACCCTCCTGAAAGAGTTGTTTGCTCAGCTTTCCCCCTAAATTTTTCGATTTACGAAATTGGTACAACGGGAAATACTGACTAAAAGAATAGCAATCCATTATTTCCCGCTGTGTTCAGTATTGCACGAGACTAGATCTAAACTTTTCACAGGATAAAAATGATGCATGAAATTCATTTAAGTATACAGCTCCACTAATTCATTCGGACCTACAATTCATTTCATTTCTCTCCCTCTGTCAAAATATTATAAAAATAACGATAGCCTGTTTATAGCAGCCCCGTCGATGTTCCCATTTTTCAATCTAAGCTGTTATCATATTCCGTCAATGATTCAGGTTAACTGAGAACTTTCTCGCAAATGTTTGGTTAAAACAATTTTCCTGACTCATATAACCTAGCAACTCTTTCAATATGTATGCGAATACATGAATTACCCCATGGCACCCAGAACCATGCTGTTTTGAATCAGTTTGCTTCAAAAATTCTAGCAGTCTCTAATTAACAGCAGCTTTTCATAAAGTTTTAAGTCGCAATGGATTTAGTGAAGTGAAATCAGAATGGCTCTTGGCATATATCCCAGTTACTTGGTAAGTGCGAGATTTCCCTGGTAGTAACTTCAAGACACGTGATTTCAAACTTAGTCAGCGCTTCAAGAAATAAGAAGTTTCCTATAATAATTTCTCAGAGTTAACCAATATTTACTACAGCATCTTTCCTTTGTACTGCGGAAATTACTAAAGTGATCTAATTTTTTGTTTATCACTGAAAAAAAATAACTTAAAATTATAAAAGGCTCTGAATGAAGAATCTTTTGTGAAAATGGTAGAATCTTTCATATCGCAGAGCCTAAACCACCGAAGAGAGAGTTTTTTTTCCAGATTTTCAGTTTTTGAATTACGCACTTTCAGCTTTTCTGACGACATCTCTGTTTTCAAAACAAACGCCGAGATTATATTAAAAGGCTTGCATTATTAATTTTCCAAACAATAGCTTCGAATCTTAGCTCTCTAGGTTTAACTTTAGATTTTCTGTATATTTTCATTCGTGAGACGGAGTAACAGTTGATACAATTGGAACATCTCGTCCCAAATCCTCCTTTCAACTTTTTTGTCTCATAAATTAAAGGGAGATGCAGCTCAGAAAATTGTGAGATTCTTTACGCAGCCATTTTATTAATTAATAAGAGAACGTTATCATTTATAACACTAACTCACCAAGTATACGAAACCAAATCATCAAATTTTATTTTTGGGCATCTTGATAATCCTTTTAAACCGCATTTATATAGGCTGGAGTTTACAATCTGCGAGAAAACGTCGCTTTACCTAACGTTTTCTACTTCGACAAAACAAAACATTCTTAAAATAAATAAAATTTTGGAAAGTTCAATAAAATTGCATACTGAATATAGATAAGATAAATATGTCGCAAGTAGCATCCTTTTTTCCGCCTGATCAAAAAAAGCATTTTATGTCTTACAGCAGCCGATTCACATCATCAGCACTGTTGATAAAACCAGACTAACATTATATATAATTTTAAAAAAGAAAAAGCGACCGCTGAGTTTTTTTTATGGTAACACGAGGGGATGATGCTTAGTTTTTATTGTTTTAGACTTAAGATAAATTCTCCAACTGCAATTTTTTTGCTTGTCTTTTAATTTTGCCGAATAGAGTCTTATTTTCCTCAATCTTTTATATAGGCATTTCTTTATTTTTCCATTCTATTCAAAATGGTGGAAGCTTTGAATGAAAACCATGTAGGTAAGTCAGTAATTTCGTTTATTTCCTTAAGATGTATTTTATTAATGCCGTTTTAGTTTATTAAGACCACTTGTTTTCATTAAGTTTTATGTACTCCAATGTGCTACAGACCTCATAGATAGTAAAATAAACGATGTCACAGAATTACAGCATTTTCTTATATGAATCTCGACTAAAATCATGGCTGCATTTCGAACGTAGCATTTTGAACATAACTCATGAATACCGGGGGAAACTGCACTGTGCGAAAATGAAATTTGTGGCCACGGAATGAACAACTCCACGTCGTGTAGAAACAAAACAATTTACTTTAACTCATCAACGTTGAAGTGACGTAGGTTGAAACTGAAATAACAATCAATTACAAAAGTTACACAAAATATGATATAAAGAAACAACTAACAACTCGACGCAAAGAGGTCTATAAAACACTTACATTATTACGGACACAGAAGAGACCAATATTGATACTGCAAAAATACTAGGGCCAAAATGGAAAAAAGACAAGCGAAAACGGCGTTACATTGTCGAACTACGCTTAGCGCGAAAAACGAGAAGACAGTCATATTGCTGATATATATATATGGATAAATTATGCGAGGTAGCAATAGGGCGGTAATAAAAAATGACGAAATAATAAGTATAAACGTTGGTTAGTTACCGAGTGAAAAGACTTAAATAATAAACTTTGAATACTTGAGAAATCCAACATGAAAAAATGTCGCTTAGCACTTACCCTGATGATAAGGAGGGGAGGGGGGGGGGGGAAGCTGTGAGCCAGTAGTGGGAGTAGGGAAAGTGTGATAGTAAAAGGTGTTGCCCAGCAGAGAAAGCTTGCCATGCAGACCTGGTGTCACACATGGGTTGACTTTGCTGTTGGTTCTTATCCTGGCTCTGAATTTGCAAGTTTTTGTCCTCGATAATAAGAAAATTTATTCAAATACCTTGAGTCAGGAAACGAAGAACCCTTCTGATGCTCCCGTTGGTGAGCTGGCACTAAATTCTATTTACTGTATGCAGAGCCCACGAGACTCAAATTCTTGCTAAATTCCTATGTAGTGTTATTTCGTAAATGACTTTTTGGGTAACAACTTTCTTTCATTATCTTTGTCAGGGACAGATTGTCTCGACTTGTTACACCGGGGCTTCGACTCAACCGGGGTTTATTACATTGACCCTGACGGCAAAGGCGCTTTCCAAGTACTTTGCGACCAAGAAACAAACGGTGGTGGATGGATTGTTTTTCAAAAGCGCTTCAATGGAGTTGTTGATTTTGACAGAAATTGGGCTGAATACAGGGAGGGCTTTGGAAATTTTTCTGATGAATTCTGGCTTGGAAACGAAAAGTTACATCGTCTCACCAGCTCCATGAATCACCAGCTACTTGTGGAAATGGAAACATTTCCTGGAAAGAAGGCGCATGCGAGCTACAAAAACGTTTACAGTCGATTCCGAGAGTGAGAAATACAGACTTTTTGTAGATGGGTATTTCGGTACAACTGGTGGAACAGACTCACTCGGTCCAAGACACAACCACAAAATGTTCACCACCAAAGATAGTGACAATGACGAACACTCGGAAAATTGTGCTATACTTTGGCAAGGGGGATGGTGGTTTGACGATTGCTTTTCTGCATTTCTAAATGGCCCGTATGCTCCTATTGTGCTAGGTAAGAGTATATCATGGGACAAGTGGAGAACTGAACAGCTAAAACGAACAGCAATGAAAGCGCGTGTAAGAAGGGGTAAGTGAAAATACAATTGACGAATATAATTGAAAGAAATTTTATAAATTTGTCGAAGATACCCCCTTAAGGATTCGATCTTTGAACCTTAGAATGTGGCGGTTAGATACTCTACGAACTGACTACGGAGCACAATAGATCATTTGCGAGTTTTCTTGTGAAAATGAGTTATGTACGCATGGGAATTAAAAAACGTCTTCGTTTCAAAAGCCTTGTACTCACCCTCGTTGTCAAACAGAGGCCACGCATAGTACCTCGAAAATGGCCTGTTTGCTAAGCTCAGCCGAACAATTTGGTCATATATGAAAAACTTGCTGCTAATTTATCAGTATTTGGTATGTCTAAGAGTCTTACGTGTGTGTGGAGATAGCAACTTTTGAGTTCGATGACAAGAATTTTAAACATTTACCACGAACGTGAGCAAAAAAAATTTTCGTTTCCACGTGAGGACCCGAATCAAAGTCCTCTCGGGTTGTGTCCTTGTGTACCGGTACACAAAGGAACGAAACATTAACGAACTGCGTCACAACTCCATGTATGGATATAAAAACAATAGGTGGCCAGATGTGTGGCCTGCACAATTTGCATCGCTCAAATTGCATTTAAATTTGTACATGCAGCATTGCTGGTTTTCTAAAGAAGGCAAAACGGGTTTGGGGTTCTTAAATTTTCTCTGGAATTCCTATTTTTTAAGAAAAAGTGAATCACTAACGATTTCAAAATGGATGTAATAATTGAAAAGATAGCCTTTTTCTGGATATATTTATTTCAGAAATATGATATCATGATGCTAGCTGTATAACAGCTGAAACGCTGCGATCTTCAATCGATTGCCTGACTCTGAATAGTTAGAAAAATTATTAAACATTTGTCAATCATGGTTCGGATAGTAGAGTAGAATTAATTTCCTGATGCAGCACATTAATTTGTTGATGAAATCTGTATATTATTTCCATTTTATTTTAAGGCATGTCGTTACTGCAACGGTAAAACTTGCTTTTAACCCCAAACATAGCGACATAAAAGTATGTTTTTAACAAAGTTTAAATCTTTTCCTTACTCAGAGCGACCCGTGGATTATTATCTCAGTTTCTCTGGCTCTTACCCTCAAGATTTTGCATCAGTTCCGATTGTGTTGGAATTTGAAGAATTAACAGTTTCATGGTGGATCAGAGTTCCGCCATCTCAAAATTGGTCAGCAGTGTTTTCAATAGCACACTTCAACGAGAATAGAAAGGTGGCATTCTTATACCAGAAGGATCGACAGTGTAAATTCATTACAGACGGCAAAGAATTGTAAGAAAATCGGAATAAATTTGATAAACTATTAGTAAACCGATTAACACAATTTGCATAAAACTCTTGGATCAATATCAGTATCTAGGCGACTGCCCACCTACCGCTCCCCTAACCCAAAAACAGTCAATTGATAACAAGTTAGGGTTAATTTTGGGTTAGGGGAGGGGTAGGTGGGCAGTAGCCCAGATACTGATATCGATCCGATTACTTTTACTACCAACAGGCAACACTACACTTCTTAAAATCATACGAATTTAATTTTTAGAGATTAAATTCCACCTTTAATTTCTTTCTGAGACAGAATCCCAAGTTTTCAATTAGTGGGCAGATTGGTTTTTTTACTACACCACCACTATATTACTTACTTTGGGAAGAGAGAAGCAATGTTTTTACTTCTTGTTCATAGGGAAATTACCTCTAATCACGCGTTTGCTGATTCTAAATGGCATCTCGTGTTGTTAGTATGGAAAGTCGATTCGGGCCACTTCCGTCTATATGTAGATGACAAATTTGAATATAATAGGCAAACTTTTCCACATTCGTCACCGTTCTCTGGCGGTAATCTCATCCTTGGACAATCGCAAAGTAGTTTGGCTCCATACTGGAAGGCACAGCTATGAAAGGCGATATCATGCATTTCAACATGTGGGAACATATGCTTACTGGAGCAGAGGCGTTGGATTTATATTCAGATTGCGGCGTAAAATTAGGAAATCTTGTTCAATGGCCAGAGATAAACATGGCTTTTCGTGGTAATGTTACAAGGACTCCATTGGTCAGGTGTCTTCCTAAAGGTAAACAATTTTAGGTTAAAAAGGAATACGACGGGCACACCTTCTACTTCCGTTCGTTACATGTGGTGTCTCTTTCAGAGAGGCAAACGAGTAGAAGGCCTGCGAGTCCCTTAGCAGTTAGGTAGGTTACCAGATTACGTAGGAAGGTAGGCTGGTAAACAGACAGGGTGTGAATGGGGAGAGACGTGGGGACAGAGGTAGGCAGAGAAGGTACATGTGATATATTCGAAGAGAGACAAAACGCGAAAGTTGAAAGGTAAAAGATCAGAAATTAGGTAGATAAATGATGTTAGGAGGGGTAATACGTATGTAGGGTAATTTAGTATTATCAACTGAGTAGATAACGTAAATTGGGCACGGTAAAGAGTTTAAAAGCTGACATTTTGAGCGTTACCCCTCCACAGAGCGATTGACGCAGGGCTAACGTTCGAAACGTCAGCTTTTAAACTCTTTACGGTGGCCAATTTACGTTATCAACTCATTTACCAAATTATTAAATTACCCTGTTATACTCTCTCACCCGACGCAGCACCACAGTTTCTTTAGAAACGTACGCCGCCTAACCTTTTAATTCCCAGAAGTGATCAACATAAAACTTCTCCCTTCAATATCCATACATTATTCAGCAAACAGGTAATGAGAATGTTCGAACTTATCCGATAGAAACTGCTATCTTGATCTTACACTAAGTTCTCATAACTAATGGACAAGGAAACGTGTAGCAGCTAGAGGGGAGAATTAACAATCAGATCTTGGGAGTGTAAAGGGTTAATATGCATGTTGCCAAGTGATGAGTAGATAGGTATAAAAGGACTTTGGGAGGTGGGGTGAGGTAGGTACGCTGGATGTTTGCACTTTTAGTGAGAGGGGCTGGGTACGTATACAGCAAAGGGGAGGAGGGCCGGGATAGCTGATAGATAGGGAGAAAAAGATGTAGACAGCGAGAAAGGAGGGATGGGTGGGTAAGTAAGCAGGTAGGGGAGGGGGCTGGATGGAACAAATGGCTAACGAGTTATTTGTTCTTTAGGTTTGATAATTATTTTTTTGCTTAACTAAACCGGAGTTTATATTCCGGGTACGCGCCGACTTGATAAAAAATTTTATAATTTTAACATTTTTTTCATCTGTTCTTGTTGGCCCGGTTTTTTTTAGACATTTCAGTTATAAGTCCTTAGTTTTTATTTACATCAGCAGCAATTAGTTCATTTGCAACAGTGAACCTTGTATTAGGAAGATTAATATCAAAACATGTAGTTTCACCCAAAAATTTAGAGTGATCTGAAAAATTTTCACTTGAAATTTAGCTAATTATGACTGGCCACTCATGGGTGTTGACAGCATCAACAGACTGCGGGATCAGATCAAATCTAAGATTGCCTGGCCCAATGTAGCTGAGATGATAAGCACACATACCTTGGTGTCCTCACTCGAACAGGAGATGTAGGGGTGAGCTTGAACTCTTATTCTGGAGAGTGTTTGGGTACCTGTACAATTGTCCCAACGGTCTTTCTCTCAGTTTTTGGATGAATTACAACGGTAAGAGGAGAGGCTTTTTTTTCTGTGCGTTTAGTAAGACTTCTGATTTGTTTAATGACTGTTTATTCACGAACTGTTTGACTTCTTTAAAGCGAACGTTTCATGAAAACTTATCTACTACCTGTGAAGTACCAAAGCGAAGAAAACTATCGCAAGTTTGTGACGAAGATCATCAGTCGTTTGTTTTCCTTCTATATCCTGAGTTGTGAATCGAAACTCCTATCTGAGTTCACGAACTACATCTAACATTTACATTCACTCAGCAATACAACCCCTGATAAAATAAATGCGACCTTTTTCGAGGAAAACAGTGGTAAACCAAGCGCTGTGCTTTTAATTTTCTCATGAACATAACCTGCCTTGCCCTGCGGAGGGTCTAAGAACAAAGAAAGAGATAATTTTCATAATCAAAACTCTTGCAAAAAACACCAAGGGAAAAGACACGACACTACCTTTATTTTCTTGGAAGAGTTTTTGTTTTTACTGCGGAGGAAATTTTTAATTCGAAGTGGGTTCCTTTAAACGATATTTTTGTAATCAGTCCATATGGTTTTTACTTCGTATTCGATCACCATATTTTGTTTAGCTCTATATTAATTTGTCTCATCGATAAACAAGGCTGACTATGTCGTCACTTAAAATGGAAATTGACCGATTATGTTTGTTGTGTGTTATCCTGGTATTGTTGTATGTTTCATAAATGTGGCCCTGCCACACGCACTCCTCGCGCGACTTACAGCAGTTTTCGGGAATATCTAGTGACTTTCCTTATGTGTATATTATGTCTGTAACGTATATATTTCCAGGTTCAAGTGGAACGCGCCTCTGAAAGTAATTTTTTCAGTCATTTCCTTTCTCTTTCAATAGCGTTTTACGTTTTCCTACATTTTGGTGCTGAGAAACGAATATTACGATGCTTTGAGGACATGGCTTAAACCACTGATGACAGCAAACTGCCCGCTGTGGAGCCTTGCTATAGAGCTTGTCAAAGACGGTTTTGGGTCCACATACGGTTTCACGAAAAGTGCCCCAATCATGCAGTGACAGTGACTTTAGTTAAAGTTGGAAAGTACATTTTCGGTGGGTTTTTGCAGACCAGAGATGGGGCGGTATGTAAAAAGTTACCGTGTAACGGCTGGGAAATATGAGTGCATTGATTCACCGCACATAAGTATCACATTGACAATTTTTTACAACTTAAAGATTATGTAAATCCTGGTTTGAACTGCTACTGGGATTCAAGGGAAACTGATCCTCGTAGATGAGCTGTAGTTCCACAATTACAAAAAACAACTGTAAAAAAATTAATCTGTCGATGAGATTCGATATATTCCGTACCTCCGTCGAAGATAAAAGTCGGGCTCTTCTTTTTCTGCAACTCTCTTGCGGCTATCATGGCCCGTGTTCTTGACATTGCTCTAATTCAAAGTGTTTATCTTTGCAAAGAAGTTATTTTCAACCCCTGGTTTCTGTTCATCGGAAGTTTTCACTTCTGACACGTGTGTTCGGTATGTTTTGGTGGAGAGCATATACACGTCGAAAGGGTAGTCATGATCAAGTGCATGAGCAAAATTCGTACGTAACACACAGCAGCCCCTGGATCCTCTTGATTTTTTTCGATAACGAAACTGATCTACACCAAAGATAAAAGTATAGAAATCAGTGTCCTGTACAAGGAAATTAATCTCTAAGCTTCATTCTCTATTGATTCACTTCAAAGGGACCGTAGGATCTTCGCAGTACCTTTGGAGTAGACGTGCCTTTTTGTTCAGTCTTGTCAATCCTACAGGCTCACAACCTCTCAAGCTTGATGTTAAACCTGATAAGGCTGACAAAGCTCTACTACAGGATCCACAGGCAGGACCAGTATTTGGAGAGAATGACCTTTTCATTGGCAACAATTCAGACCAGTCAGCGGTATCGTTCAGTGATCTTGGGCATGCGTATGAGCTTCCCAGTATCTCTCATCAAGCCGGTACAATCAGCGCTAGACGGTTTTTTGCAGGAACCTACAGGTTTATCCCAGACGACATAGAGGTGTTTTCCTACAGTTGTAAGTTATGTCTGATCTTACCTATTTCTAAACAGTCCCAAATGAAGACTTTTTCTCTATGAAACGGTGTTATTTAACAAATGTGGCTTCTTCCTTTCTTCTTCGATTCACTCTGACAAAGGGCTGACGCTTGGAACGCCAGCTTTAGAATCTCTTTACGGTGATCAATTTACAACATGAACTCAGTTGATAAAACCAATTTATTTCCTCATAATGTTCTTTGCTTGAACGCAAAGAATTTGGGAATTTTCTAATTTGAACTGTCACCTTAGAAGAACGCAAAATACCAGAATGTTAAAAGAGAAGGAGAAGGAACAGGGAGTAAGGTCCAGAGGACTGAGAAAGAGGAATGGAGAACAGAGTATAGGATCAGGGTGCTCATATATTCGTTCCCCGTAAAAATTTAAAAATATAGCTGAGGATAATGTTTGCATCTAGTTAGTAATTATAACATTCGTGTGTAAGTATACTTAACGTCGAGCTAATAACATCATGTTTGTTACATCAGCGTACAATTTTGTTTTTCGGCGCTTCTCAAAGCTGATACCATGCCTAGTGATACAAAAGAGATGGATACCCTTTAAACAAGAGTATATCAACTTGCTTTAAAGTAATCATATAACTTTACAAATGCTTCTTTAATTTTTGATTTAAGATTCGTTCAAAAGAAAAGCTCAAAATCCTCTTGTTACCATAGCGACTAGAAGGGTGACCCAAGAAACAACTTGTTTTACCCTTAACACCTTGACATCAGTAATCTCCATACTGCCATCCATAAAATTTTTCTGTTACTGATACGGAGAATTTATTTAATAATCTAGCCTAAGGGTAAAATATTTAATATACAGCGTGCTCTTTTGTGTATAATTTTGAAATGGTTGAGTCAAAACCTCCATACAATCAATTCCCCTCTCTCTCTTTCTTTCTCTCCCTTTATTTATTTTTTTTATGTTGTTTATTCATTTTTTTAAACCTCAGTTAACGCTGAGGAGCTCACCAGTCCAGAATTTACGGCAACCAACTCCTACGAAGACCTTACTTACGCCCCATTTCGGGCTCGTCCATCGAGCCCTAACCCGTGGTGTGCCAAAGTCAATTCAAAGGAGCAATATCTACAAATTGACCTGGGGACGAAACAAAGTGTTAGAAAAATTGAGCTGATAAAACGCAACAACGATACCAAATATGTTAAGAAATATAGGATCGAGTACCGTGTCAATACTGGAGGCACTTTTCATAAATACGATGATAATAAGGTGAGAGTTATTAATAGTTACTGTGGACCTTCAGAGCCGAAATTTTGCCAATAATTTTTTTCTCATTCTCCATGTGAAACATTTATCCGATTCACGTCACTATTTGAGTGTCTGTGCGCCCTCTCCCCTAAACCAACTGATAACGAGTTAGGGTTAATATTGGATCAGGGGACCTGCGAGATATAGTAAATAAATAGCGTAAGGTGTTTTTATCGTATTTTTGGTAAGTTACTCCTTTGCTAGTCACTCTTTACTTAATAAAGGGACTCCAATTACTCCAACAAGCATATTTTGTAGTCGAAAGACGTTTCCTGTTTCGTGACGGTAAGGACACCTGCATCGGTGATTATGGAGAAAGAGTCCGTAAATAAATGATATTACTTCATTACAAAACAAGAAGAAGGATAAAAATTCTCTAGATATATTATGAGTAAATTCATAACCGCGTTTTGAGTTGTTTGAGATCGCCGATGGGTCGGTTTTGGCCGCTAATTTCGCCGTTGGTTTGTTCCACTTTTCTGCTCTTTCCCTGGGTAGCGCTTTCTTACTTTTTCACTATTCCGTTCTCAGGACCTTCTCTTGAACCTCATTTTGTCCAATACGATTTTCGATCTTACTTTGTTTAGAGTGCTTGAACATTCAAAGCACGTGTTTTCTTCGTCAAAGGCAGGTCCGTAGCCAGACTTCAGAAAAAGACGAGACAAGTTTCGAGCGCCGAAGGTGCAGGCCGCTAAGGGGTCTGTGGGCACGCCTCCCGAGAAAATTTTGAAATCTTAAGGCTCAGAAATGCTCTTTTAAGTATTTCCCGTGGCATTTTTCTTCAGAAAACACAATCTTAGGCCAAAATCAAGATGAGGCAATTGCCTCGTCTTGCCTCATGCTAGCTACGGCCCTGTGAGGCATAACGTCTCCCTAGCTGCACACATAGTAAATACTTCCACTACAAAGAAAGTTCGCTGAGGGAGAAAATTAGTTGGTGTATAATAAGAAGACATATAAGAGACTCACGTTCTTGTTTCATCAGAAGTTTGATGTGCAAAATCCTGCTTCAGTTAATGTAACATCTGCCAGATACATTCGACTATATCCTGAATCGTGGGAAAACAGTATATGTATGCGTGTTCGACTTTACAAAAAAGAAGGAGGCAATTACGAAGGTAGGTCTATTGATCTCTTAAATTCCTTGTGGTACTTGACTAACACGTCTTCTAATATTAACAACGGTTATCGGGAATAGACTTGAAAGGGTCAACTTCAGTAACCAAGATGAAATTTCTTAAATAAACAAATTTCCCTGATTCATTCATTTCTCTCAGATCTCGGTACCGATAATTCATCAGCTATCCCTGATAGTAGCTTCAAAGCAAAGTCTTGGCTTTGTTACAGCATACCAAGTCTGGGTATGGTCGCCAGTAACGAGCTATGCTATGCGGCTTGGTGTGGACAAGGTCCTTCAACATGGCTTGAAATCAATATTGGGAGCAAACAAATGCTCGTCAGGATGGCGACACGAGGACCTCAGCAAGGGAATCCAGTGTCATCTTTTTACGTAGAGTACAGCCACGATGCTGCAACATGGTTGAATTACACCGAGGGAGGAGTGAGACGGGTAAGTGGTATCTACTGGCGAAGAGGTGGAATAATTTTTGCATGAGAATTAAAGAGAGTACGGAACATTCGTTTACAAGAATCTTACAAGTTTACAAGCTCTTTAACTATGAGACAAAGAAAGGTAAGTATGATTCAGTAAGTTCAATGAGCACAAGGGAAAAGAAGGACAAAAGAGAAGTATGGAAGTCTCCTACAAAGCCATTTCTCAGATTGTCACACAAAGCTCCACTGAAACATTTAATTTGATGGATCAATGCAGTCATATTTTCATGTTATCAGTAGTGATAGACTTATACAACTTCTCAGCCAACCCTTGTGATGAAAGGGCCCTTCCTTGCAGCACTGCACCCATTGGGAAACACTCTTAATTCTAGCCCTACTTCTACTTGCTACTCTTAAACATGCCTTGCGAACCACCTGTTTATTCACGAAAATTAACACTTTCGTATAGGTTAGAAACAAATCTGTACTGTATATTCAGCGCCAATTAAATTTTTGCCATATTATTTTGTTATTTTTCCTTCAGATATTCTATGGAAACTGGGATACAACGTGGGTTTATCATCATTTTCTTCCTCACCTTGAGACTCAGTTTCTTAGAATTATGCCACAGGACTGTGGATCTTTCTGTTGTCTAAACGTAAAGTTATGGATTCCAAAAGGTAATTAAGGCTCTCAAAGGGGTGATGGCTTTTACAGCTAACGGTTAAAATTCTGGTCATGTTACGACTAACTTTAAATTTGGGTCCTCCATGAGTCAATTCTGGGTTAAAAAAAGAAACAAAACAAAGTATATCATATGTACAATACTAATTCAGTAACAGTATTACTATGTATGTATCAAGATAAGATGTATATGAATCGGTGTAAGATTTTGACACTCTCAAAATAACACATTGTAAATAGTTAAAGTTTTTACGGTTAACTTCTCCACGACTAACGGTCAAAATTCGTCAATATTTACTCCTATTAGCTAAATTTTTGGTTTAGTGATTTACAGTGTATCCATTGAGACCGTCAGGTGTAAGCAATCATTTAAAACTGTGAATTACACATTTAATTGAATCACTGACATGGAAGTATCAGTGACTCATTCAAATAGGTAATTCACAGTTTTTCTGCCTCGCGTTTAGTCATTGTTACTAAGGAAGTGATAAACGCGAAAGAAGTAAATTCAATACCAAAAGCTCAAAAGATGCTAATAAGTTTGGTGTAACACTTTTCCAAAGAAATATATGACGTTTTCGTCGTTTGAATTAGATAAAACTCTGGAGACTGGCTGCTCATCTCGATACAAGTAACCAAGAGAGTCGTAACAGAGCGGTTTCAACGACAAAATGAATTTACAAAAGAAAGCACCTGAGCCTTTATATTAAAACAACTGTTCACCAAAGGCTCAGAGAACAATGTTGAATAATCCCCTCGAATTCGTCCAATTCACCTCATCTTCGGAAAATAATATTTCAATAAGTAAGAACCAATCAAAATATGAGAATAATGTGGCTTACCATATAATTATCTATCCACCTGCTTGTCTGCATATTTATTTATAGATTTATTTATTTATCTGTTCATATCCATACTTGTGTTATTCCTTATTTACTTTTTTATTTCGATAATGAATTAAGAACTAGGAAGCTCCGGGTGAAATAAATGTAAATTTTTCAAATTCCTTTCCTGTGCAAAAACGTTACTACAATTACAAAGTGTGACGAAATGTTAATTGTGTGGAAAGGTTCTCAAGATTTTACTCAGTGTCTTTAAGCCTCAATATTAAAACGAGAACCTGTACACGGCCCTTTAAATACTTTACACGAGATAAAAATTGGTGGCCATTTTTGGATTTTTTAAAATTACATCCCAAGCTATGTAAGTTTATCGAAGTTTAACTCGTTGTTGCTGAAACTTGTGTGTGTTGTTTGCGTGTGTTCGCGAATCCGTGAGCCTCTGTAAATTGAGTTAAAAATTTGCAATATTTTCATCGCCCTTGATAAGCCTAAGTGCTTTTGTGGGGAAAACAATGACAACTTCGTTTAAAAAAATGCATTACATTTCAAAGAATGGTTGAACAGTGCAATTCATTTTGAGGGAAAAGAATAACAAAATTTGAAAACAGAATTTTTACTTACCCTTATTATACTAGTAATTCTAATATTAACAATAAAATATAGTAAATTTGTATGCCACGAATTCCTAAGCCATTTTATTTCTTTACAGATGTCACAAGCTACATCATAGCATCTTTCGGTGAAAGTACTCGCGGAGAGGGCTTCGCTGTATATCATAAATATATTTCCGCAACAGGAAACTCATCCTATCACATTCGGTTCGCAACTACACAAAAAATATGGTCCATGGAACTTCAACGCAACCCTGTTATCCCCTTCCGTTGGGTCCACGTCATGATCACTTGGAGCGAAACCTGGGGACTAAGGTATTACGAAAATGGACGACTCCTTCAAAAGACAATGAAGTTTGAAGTGAGCGGAGGTGGAGGCAATCCCCATAATAACGTCGCTATCGGCAAAGCTCCTCAAACTACAGTTGTGAGCTCACAACCTTTTCTTCAGCTCTCTGATTTAATCATACGGTATTCATATTTAACAAACGGAGCAGTCAAAGAAAGTGTCAATCTATCAGGTGTGTTAGTTTTACATTCCTAGTTTTCTTTTTTACCTCGTCAACATCATTTTCTGACCAAAATAAGAGTGGCCCTTTCGAATTGTGAAAGAGCATAGGGATTCTTTAGTATTAGAACTATCGAAGAATGTGTGAGTCTGGTATGACACGACGGCATTTTTAAACGTCAAAGAACCGGAAGAACCAGGTTACAGACAAGGAGTGGTTTACAAGCTCAGTTCGGCTTCCGACTGCCAAGCCTCCTACATCGGAGGGGGTGGCAGAAACTTCAACGCTTGACTGAATAAAAAGAAACAAGAACCAATGAATGTCAAAAATCGCACTGTTGAACATCATTGACTCTCAAATCTCTTTATTGGCTGGAGTTCCCATCGCCCGGGTAAGAATGGTCCTGTACAAGGACGGTTGTCGTCAGAAGCGACCGATGTTTCGAGAACCTGAGTGAAAGTCGTCATCAGATATAAATTTGTTTCTCGAGTGTTACAAGAATGGCTCGTGAAAAATCGTTAATCAATTTTCCGCGATAACATTGACTGTAAGACCCAAGTAGTGTAAGTCAAAATCTGTTGGGAATAAATCTTATACCCAATTCACACCAAAGCTTAAACATGTTTTATAGTTGTTTTGTTAAACACAGTTTTTTTTCGTAGAAACTACCTAACCTAATATTTTGTCACTTAAATTTAGCACATTGGAAATCCAAGTTGGCAAGTACTTGAATTATACGGAAAATTAAGTTTTTCAGGTCTCTGTCTATGGTTTTCATTCAGTAAAAACCAGTTTAACAAAACATGTTTTGCAGGTGTGAATAGGGTATTAGATCCGATTCTGATGATGACCTCGCTCTGGTTGTCGTAAAAGTAAGTAAATACCACCAGTAACTTTCATTTAAGGAATGCTCTCACTCAGACTACACGATCAGCTTCTGTTCTTGATCCAAACAATTTACAATATTATTCTCCTTTCTCATCTCAGACCTAAACACTATCTTATGGTATGAACAATCAGCGTTGGACTTCAACTGGCAGCAGTTACAAACAGACTGTACACCCAGTGAAAACACTGGACCTTGCCACGGAGGTACATATGTAGAACGGACCCTTACATAACCCAGGTCTTCGTCCAAGTAATCATTAAATAACCTTTGTTCGGCGCAATAGTATGCAACGTACGATGTTTATCCCTGAATACTATATGTTCCCTCGTAATGAGTCTTCTCTATAGACCAATTTTAACTAAAATTCTTGAAATAACTAAAATGGCTATGTACTCTCCTTTTCTTGCTTATTTAAGCCTTAACTCCTCTATTTCAAAGGAAAATGCTCAAAATTGTAACAATTGACATCTATACTTGCAGAGACGGCCGAAAAATTCATGTTCGTCGAATCTTCGTTCCCGCGACAGAAAGGCGACGTGGGTCGCCTTGTCACACGCCCAACAATACCTACAAGAAATTGCTTTACCTTTTGGTACCACATGGATGGAAGTACTATAGGAAGGCTAAACTTGTACCTGAAAAGTCACGAAAGTGAGGCCGAAGTACTCATATGGAGACTTACTGGTTCTCATGGCAACGCATGGAAGAGAGGACAGATTCCCATTCTTCAGAGATACTTGTATCAGGTACAAATCAGCCGTGATTTAACACTTTCAAACTGAAAATAAAGGATTTTAGCGAGTTCGGTGACGAACTTTTTCGTTCTTAAGGGTGCCATGATATCGTTGTGGTTGTTACCGTTGTTAGTTTTGTTAACTTCATTCGCTGATTTTTTCACCTATTATAACCTTTTATCTGTTCTCTTCAGATTGTAATCGAAGGAATTGTTGGTGGTTACCTTGGAGATATTGCAGTCAGCGATCCAGTGCTAAGTGTGAATGATAGTTGTTCCTATACGCCGGAAGAGGCTCGACCTCTGGAGAACGGTATCTTTATAACAAGTTTATTCTGATCCTTTCCCCTTAATTCCAAAAGGAATTATAACACTGACCATTCACACAGAATGATAAAGTGCTCAGAAATATACAGTAAGCACACAAGCCTCCTGTGCTGGTTGCAGAACCCAATAAATGATTGATTATGGGAAATAGCGTGATGACGAGGGAAGATTTCAGTGAAAAAAAGGATATATATGCCCTGGAACTGGAAGCGCGGGCTATATTCCAGTTCATGAATAGATAATGATTTCTCAAAGATTGTAGAAGCTGGGGTAAACGCGATTAACATTTGAGTCCACTAAACCTGAAATAATTCTCTGAGGTAAAAAACGGCACCCATGTCGAAACTTAACTTGAATAAATGTTGCGAATAATGCTTTTAGCTAGGTCACATGGTCTTGATTCCAGTGAAGATGTGATTAAAAACTGAAATTGGCTGGTGCTGATATCTAATGACGAGTGAAATCATGGCCCTTACCCCCTTCCTTTCGTCAATTATGTGCTTTTTTTTATCTGTTATCATGCAGTTTCAGGATGTCGATCTGCTCTAGGCATCGAGGGTGGTGCAATATCTGACCAGCAAATCACCGCCTCCTCCGCTGCCTCCTCTGCGTATGCCTATCGAGGCAGACTTAACTCCCAAAACACAGATAGCCAATCAGGTGCTTGGTCAGCTTCTGTTACAGATGAAAACCAGTGGCTACAAATTGACCTGGGAGGTTCTTACTACACCATGGTAACTCGTGTGGCAACTCAGGGAAGGAATGGCTTAGCCGAGTGGGCGACGAAATACAAATTACAACACAGTTACAACGGAGTAGAATTCAAAAATTACAAGGAGAAGGGTAAATTTACAGATAAGGTAAGACATGTCAATTTTTCAGAGAGTGAATCTAACATGCCTGCAAAAGAGACGCCCATCTACTAACCACACCCCCCCTCCTCCTACCACCATCATTACCAAATAGCTAGTCAATGATTGAGAGGAAGGGGGGAAGGGGAAGGAAAAAAGCCTTTACTAACCCTTACAGCCTCAGATCTAGATTGCTTGGAGATGACTAAACATGTTTCGCTACTAAAAAAATTGTTTTTTCAAATTTTATTTGCCGATGTTTACCAGTTCCATTTGGAATTACTAAAATTCAATATATAGTTTATTTACAAGATGACATCCTTCTTTTAATAAAGGAATTTCCTGGCAACACGGACTCTGACACTATTGTGTCACATGACCTAACTCCACCAATTGTGTCGCGTTACGTTCGGTTCCTTATATTAACATGGTCTGGCGGGATAGCTATGAGAGTGGAACTGTACGGATGTCAAAAAGGTAATTAGAAAGATGTCGTTGTTGTTATAGAGGAGGAGGAGGATCCAATGGAGATCAATTCGGTCTAGAAACATATGAGTGATGAGCAAATTTAGATGACCGTAAGCGGGAGTCCAAAAGCTAAGCTAAAGTATGATAACATACAAAATAAGATGGAACAAAGACGTTACAAAGTTCTATAAACGAGAAACCCAATGATTAAACGTAATATGAATTAAGCAGTTATTTCATGACTGCACGTTGGATATGAGATAGTAAAAAGCTGACGAGACGCGTGCCGCCAAGTTGACCACACCCAATCTCCTATCCAACAAGCACGAAACGAAATAATTGTTTTATTAAATTTTACACTTTTCGCCAATGCTGTGGAACTTACGAAATTTGTTTTGACTCTTAATTTTTTGTTTTTCAAATTTAAGCGACTGTAGGAAATTACATTGCCTAATGTTTGTTTTATAATCGCTTCTATATGAGGTGATACGGTATATGATCTGATAACCAGAGTTGAGTTAACTAACAGAACATTAGAAATGCTATATAACGAGTTCAAAATTTATATTGAAAAAAGCCATCAGGGATGACTTTTCCACGAGAATTTAAACACAGTAGTTTATACACAACGCATTCAAACGGAATGTATTGTCTAATTACACACGCTTGATATGCAAACTGACCTGTTACAATGTTCAGTTACAGACATAGGGCGCGCACTGTTCTATTGGAGCTCAAATCGGGTTTCTGATGACCAGTTACTTTCGAAATTGTCCAACATATTTCTGTTTGTTCTTTCTTTTAAGGTATATCCAACTTCTTATTTCAAAATATAAGGAATAGTGTTACAGATTGTGGGAAGATTTGGACCGTTGGGTGTGGGATTCAGGATGGGCAATGGGGGTACGCGATTCAGTTTGTGAGATTTTATGTTTGGAATGCGGGAATCAGGTTTTAAAATGATGCAAGCGGGATGTAGGATGTGGGATGAGGATTCTGGGTAAGGGATGCAGAGCGCAGTTAATGTCAATAGCTTACTAAAAGGAGCAGAAGTTATCTTTAAGTCATTCCTTTCGAAATACAGAGTGCAAGTTAGCTCTTGGTATGGAAAGTGGTGCAATTTCCGACATGCAGATTAGAGGTTCCTCTGAACATGACGGGAATCATGCAGCCGTTCAGGCCAGACTGAACTACAACGTTCCTGGCAAAACTGGAGGTTGGTCGGCTCGCACAAATGACAAAAACCAATGGCTGCAGGTCGATCTCTTAAGTCATTTCACAAAAGTTACTCGCGTAGCAACACAAGGACGCAGAGATTTCGATCAGTGGGTGACAAAATATAATCTAAAGTACAGCAAAAACGGATTAAACTTTCTCTATTATCGTGAATCAAGGAAAAGAAACGATAAGGTGAAGGACATTTCTCTTTCTTCTTCTTCTTCCTTTATTTTTCTTGCCTCTTCGTATGTAGGGAATACTTATGGAGGATCTTTAGGATGTGTAGACAATT
The DNA here is from genome assembly GCF_036669915.1 of Pocillopora verrucosa. NCBI lineage: Eukaryota > Metazoa > Cnidaria > Anthozoa > Scleractinia > Pocilloporidae > Pocillopora > Pocillopora verrucosa. The sequence goes on along the minus strand of NC_089324.1, from coordinate 11,608,764 downwards.
ACAATGCCAGGCCATAGCACAAGGAGTTACCTATTCTACATTTTGCGAGAAGTGATCCTTAACGTCCCCTGCCAACCAGAACAGAGAAAGTGCAGGAGACTGGGCTTACGGTTCATCGTCCTTATCCGAGAAGAAGAGAATGTCTCACAATTTGCAGATGTCGTAGCAAAAGTAGCACATTCTTCCCAGTTATTTTAAGACACTGAGTGTTGTTACGGTCTGGCGCTTGAATTGTCGACCTCCTACACGGCATTCCAGTGCTCTTCAACATATCGGAACATGAGCTAACCTCCTTGCTTTCTTTATTTAAATGAGCCGTAGAGTAACTACCCAGGAGTTGTTATAATGCGATAAAAATTATGCTGGTTGTCAGTACCTCAATTGCGACAATGTAATAATTGCATCAGATAATCAGAGCAAAGCGATGTATGACAAGGATTCATACATCGCTTTGTATGAGAACCCACTGAAATCAAAGTTTCGCAATTCAAAGTCTTTAAAGTTTCGCAATCTTTCAACCCCTCTCAATAAGACGATTGTTAAAATACGATTATAGAATGAGGTCGGTAATGAAATGTAAACTCCAAGCAAACTGTCACTATCTTACATGTAACAGTTCATCTGAGGTTTCATTGGTCAAAGCTCATAATGAAGAAATACTGCCAAGCAAACAGATAAATTTGAGCCTATCTAAAAGTCTTTGAATTACCTATTAGTGCAGAACAAAAGAACAACTTCATTTCCTAAGCCCAACATAGATCTCCACAGTGACTCCCTTATCGTTTATCCTTTATCTGGGTGCAGGTATTCGCCGGAAACACAGACAGAATTACTGTTGTTTCACATGACCTTAACCCACCGATTACAGCACGTTTCTACCGCTTTCTTCCACTACATTGGTTTGCTCACATATCGATGAGAGTGGAGCTATATGGATGTCATGGTAACTAAAAAAGTTTTTTTTATACAATCTCTTGATCATTAGACAGATCTTGATTGCTTCTAAACTTACAAAGTAACGTTAAAGGTCAAATGCGTAAACTGCCTTTCACAAACTGATCAAAAACAGCTTTTTAAATGTCTTCTCAAAGTTATAAGGTATGTTTCGTAGTTGACTTTGGCTCTAGAGCTAATCTTACATTTACGTCAAATCCCTTTTAGTCCAAGAATGTCTCTCTGCTCTTGGCATGGAAAGTGCTGAAATTTCTGAAAAACAAATCAGTGCTTCGTCAGAATACAGCAGCCAATTAGTCGCCAGTCAAAGCAGACTGAATATTCAACCAAGTGCAGGAAAGTTGGGATCTTGGACAGCTGCCACAAACAATGTCCATCAGTGGCTTCAGGTTGACCTTGGAGTTTACAGTATAGTTACGCGCGTCGCAACGCAAGGCAGACATGATGCCCAACAATGGGTGACGAAGTACAAACTGATGTATGGTCATCATCCATCAACCCTTCATTCCTTCAAGAGATCATATGACAATAATGACGAGGTCTGAATATCTTACCCATGAAAGTTTTATTCTTTTTTGAATGCGTGGTTGTTTGTTTGTGACAAATGATCAAAACAAAATGACGCCTGCACTCGAGCCTACCAGCTAATCTAGGTGAACTTTACTCGAGTTTCCATAGCATGAAGCGACTAGGAGCATTGGTACTGCCCTGGATGAAATACCAGTCCACCATCCATTTTTCGACTTCTAGTTTGCTCTGTGTCCTTGCCTATAAGTGGTTTTTTTTTATCATTGTCTTTTTGGGAATTTTTTCTTTCAGGAATTTATTGGAAACATAAACAAAGATACCGTTGTATTACATGACCTTAGCCCACCCATCACGGCCCGTTATGTCCGTTTCCTTCCATTGGAATGGATTAGTCATATATCAATGAGGGTAGAACTGTATGGATGTCATGGTAAGTAACATGAATAATATAAATTTGTCATAATCTGTGATGTAATACACCTCTGAGTTGAGTCACTAAATATCAAACAGATAAATGCCAGTGCGATTTTTGAAGTTGTGCTAGTGGTGGCTTTAAGGGTTCTTGAAAAATTCCATTGAAGCAGCACCTGTAATTCGACTTTTAAAGTAATTTAAAACATTGATAGAAAAATAGTTATGGAAAACATCCATGTTGTAAATTCAATTTTAAATCTTCAAATGAGATATAATGATCATGAAATCTTACCTTACAACTAAGCAAAGTTACTTTCTTCTTTAGATACTGTCTGTGAGCCGCCCTGTTTAGAAGGGCAATTCTGTGATGAGGTTTTAGGACGATGTGTTTGTGACCCAACACTCAGAGGCGAAGAATGGTGCAAGACAAGACAAAGTAACTTTCCGCCACTATTATTCTTGAGACAGATTCGTTAGTTGTTGTACTTCTTAAGACACTTGAGACACCCGGGTTTTTTCAAGTTTCTCATTTACAGAAAGTGCACATCATCATCATCCATTACTCCAATTGTTACCTCTTTTGATGTCCTTATCTCTTCTAAGTTCTTCAATTTAAGACTCGAAACGGTTGGTTTCTTTTAAAAACCAATTCCAAGATTGGTTTTCCCTACAAAATTTTTTTTCATTTTTCTCCAGCTCAAAGATAGCTGAAATGAAATCCCAAATTATTACTTAACAAGTTTAGATAATTTCGACATACCATGTGGTCACAGCAACTCCACAGCGCCTTTAATTAGTTTGAGGGAAGTATATCAAGATTTAACTTTGAGCAATGTTCAAGAAAAAAAGATTATTGTAGGAACAGAGCCTTCTAAAATTGTCCAAAAGTTAAGGGGGCTCTGAAGGACATACACTAAGACTGTGATAGAGCAAATCATCGTCACGTTACTTCTTTGAATCCACCATTCTCGTCTTACTTTTACGCTTAAACCACCCATTTCCCTGTTTTTGCCAATACATGTTCCGAAATTAAGACAAGACTTCGTAGAGAAAGACTCGAAATTTTGTTTCTTACGAGGGTGAGCCAACGAAGAATCTAAACTGAATCATGGATCATCCAAAAACCAAGAGTACTAATGGTGATCCAGGTCATATGTTAGTCTCATAAGTGCCTAAACTCAATTTCGAAAGTCCTTTGCATACGAAGCCGTTACACCCCCTCCCCCCCTCCCCCTCCTCCTCAACCATAACCTTTTACCAAGCTGTGAATGCTCGATGTTTACTTAGGATTTTCGCCTTTGCCGATTGACAAACTGCTCGAATCAGCTGCTTTTTACTGGACCATGGATAATCACAGGAACATTCACAACGAAATGGGATCTGACTACGGTATTGCCTCAACTGAAGCTACCACAATTAAAGGAATTAGGGGTAAAGCTGTGAAGGTTTACCGGGGGAGCAACACCTTTACACTGAATGAAGGTCTCCCACCAAACGAGTGTTTGTTTAATACATCTCAGTGCACAAATGGCTTCACACTTATGCTATGGGTTTGGTATAGACACAACGATTTAGGACAAGTTTTCCTTGATTCCAGCGGAGGTACCCATACAGGTCACAAAATGTTTCAAGCAAATACTAATTCACCTCAAGTGGCTTTCCAGATTGCTAGTCTGAAAAAAAATTGCAAAGTAATCTTTCCGACGCCAAAAGAAATATGGACACACTATACGTTAAGTTACACATCCCCCGACGATTTAGGAAATATAAAGATTTTCCAGAATGGAAAAGAAGTTGAAGACTTTGTTTTCAAAGGATGTAGTAATGGTAGCTTTAGTGTTAGCGATGTGACCCGGATGTCCATCGGAGATCCTCAAGGTCAGCTTCCGGAAGCAGCATTCGATGAAATAATCATTTGGTACAGAAGCTTGACCAGTGCAGATATTGCCACAGCATATGATTACTACAGAGGTAAAATTTCTATGGTAATATACTCCTTTTATCTCATTATCAAGTGTGATTAACCAAGAAGCTGATATCAAATTGGTTCGTTCACCAAATGATTCTTGTTTTTTTTGTTTTTTTTGTTTTTTTTTGTAATCTTACTTTTAGTTCGTTGCTAGGCATGGAGATCCTTTTCGGCCTACTTACCTCTTAACTCAAAATCATGATGTACAATACTCTCTTTTCTGGGATCCAAATGAATCTAGAGAATCTTGCACCTTATTATAACGCGTTTGCCATTGTAATTAGGGACCTTAAGCAAACCATGACGGTAACGGCAACGAGGACATGGAAAAACAAAAGATCTAGTCGGAAGAACAATAGCTCAGCACGTGCGATTTAAAACTTTGTACATTTCTTAGCCGTCCTATGCAAAACAACAACGTGAAATCACCACAATTTGCGTCGTCTGCGAACCGAAACCGCGACGGCAAATTATTTTAATTTCCATTTGGAACTCAACGCTTCTTTTATACGTTATGCCGAAGTTAAGCTGTGGCGCCGTATGAGACGGTAAACACATGCAGCCATTTTTGAAATTCTAATTAAAGGCAGAAATTCATTTTTTAATCGAAGTCTTCCTTGGCGTTGCCGTCCTGACTACTTAAGGTCCCTATTATGTACTGGACGGAAGGGAATTTAAAAAAGGGAATCTATTCCAAAATTACGATAGTCAACCACTGAGCACTTACCTCTAAAAAGTACCGTGAAAAAGAACCAATAACCCACTCCACTAGAGAGTGGCTCGCTCCGATTATTCACCTTGCGTGCTTTGCTGAAGAGTTCAATAGACTTAAACACGAATATGGAAGCGATCCTCGCAGTTATGAACACTACTTAAATAGTAGCGAAAATAAAGCCTGAAAAAAATTAAGGCCTTTATGGGATTTGAATTCATGACCTCTGCACCAGTATCCCAGAGGTCATGGGTTCATGAATTTTTTCAGGTCTTATCTTCACTACTACTTAAGTAGTGTTCATAACTGCGAGGATCGCTTCCACATTCGTTTCTTCACCGTTCCGCAGTTCACATACATGATTTTCATATACTTACAGTCATTTAGACTTACACATGTTTTGCAGTATAACCAAACGGTAGGATTTCGCGCTACCCATGTGAGCACAGACATGCAGCAATAAGGGCTCATACTCATAAACAGAGAATAATACATGGGCGCGCGTAGATATGAAATTTCTCTTCGAATGTTTAATTCGATAGCTTGCGAGTGAGCGCAGCGAACGAGTATCGAGTCGAACACGAGAAGAGAAATTCCATATCTATAAGCTACCATGTATTATTTTGTTTATCATACTAACACAATAGTTCTTTACTGACATGAAAAGCCGACTTCATTAATGAATGAAAATAAATGAATCGACAATCCCCAAATAACAATCGTAGGGTGCGTTGGCGCTAACTTTTAAGATGGAAAAATGCGTTGAATCATCATTACAAAAACAACAATAAACGGTTGAGAATATATGAAATGGTCGTAATTTTCAATTCACAAAATTCTCATTTATTGACTTTGTCCTTACAGACAGAAGAAGTCTTTCAGGTAAACGACCAAAATCGGCCAGTGGCAAATCTTCCAGTTGTCGATTTTCATTCTCAGCCGCGAGAAATACCAACACCAAAACCACTGAATGCGTAACTTTCGGCTTTTCTTTTTGTATATAAATTTTTCCCCCTTTAGGAAAGTTTTAATCTCACTGTCTGCAAGCAATACGAATTTTTCACTGTTGTAACCGCCACAATCAGAGAAAGTTCCGACAAACTACCTTGTATTGAGAATCGTGAAGGTTTTGCCGTTCATCAATCAACCTGACCGAGTGGCGCCAAAGGCAAGTGACGTGTCAGCAGCTGATTGGCTATATCAACACACGTAAAAAAATACGATATTTTTATCACGTGTGTTGTTACGGCTTTTTTCAGGGCAGGAAAGACTTGTATAATACCGCAGTTTATGTGATAAAAAACTTTTCCACATTTCACGCTTTTGTGCAAAACATTCTCTTCAAAATTTGGGTCATCAGAATTCCAAAAACTTAACAACGCATTGCAACTCACAGTCTTCAAAATCAATAGCATCTCAAAGGATATTACGAAGTACTACGAGCACTATTTCTGATAAGTATGGGGCTTTGCTGTGCGCGCAAAAAACATAAAAACTGTCCTTATAACTAGTTTTGAAATAATCATATCATCTTTTTCAGGAGATGTTAACTTGTTGCTATTCACCAATCTCCATTTCACGGGTCTTTCTTGGAAAGCAAACCCATCAGATCACGAATCAGAGACTTATAGAAACTGGACGAAAACACTGACTGATCACGTAAGAATTCACTCGTAAGATAAACAACCATTTAACCCCTAAGAGTGACTAGCATCTAATTTCTAAGAGATGAGCTTTCTTCTTTTGTCTCACGATAGAGTCACTTATGATGTAGATCGCGACGTTTCGACTGCAACACTGCTAGTCTTCATCAGGAAGATGTCTGCTAGTCTTCATCGTCGTCTGATGAAGACTTGCAGTATTGCTGTCGAAACGTCGCGATCTACAATATAAGTGACTCTATCGTGAGACAAAAGAAGAAATTTCATCTCCTATCTTACACCACGATGAACAATAAGCAAATATTTCATTATATCTAATTTCTAGTTACATCATCACCCCTGAATCAAACATTAAGGTCACAAGAATAAAGGAAATTATCTCCAGCTAAAAAATCTCCTGATTGTTAAACAAATTCTCCTCGTCAGCGCCTTAGGAGATGTATAGAGAACAGTATGGAGAATATGCATACTGATGTTGGAGTGTAAAGGGTTAAGCTAAGGTGGAAAAATACTGGATCAGTATCAGTATCTGGGCAACTGCCCACCTACCCCTCCCCTAACTCAACAACAGTCAATTGACAACAAGTTAAGGTTAATGTTGGGTTAGGGGAGGGGTAGGTGGGCAGTTGCCCAGCTACTGATATTGATCCAAAATACTTACCTAAAACAACAACAATGGTCGGCTGATTTTTCATTCTGAATTTTCGGTTTTTCTTCGTAATGGGAAGCACTCATTTTTTAGAAAACAAAAATTTAAGAACGTCTGCACTGACTTGACAAATCAAGTGCCTGAAAAAGGATTAGCCATTCAACATAATCTCGTACCGGCAGCAACAAAATTCATCAGTTACAATGTCAAATGTAAAGTACTGTAATACTCTTTATGAAGAATGGAACAACATTTTTCCCCAGAAATGTTCGCTTTTGTTCTAATTGCCGCTTGGAGGGTGGGGGAGGGAAAAGGAATATGATGCGAAATAATGGCTCTTAGGACGTTCGACTACAAAGAGCACCTCCTAATTACATATTTGTTCGAAGAGGGGCGCAAATTAAGTTGAAGAAATAAACTTTTCAATGATTTCAGGTAAGATCGCTGTATAATAACAAGCCAGGCTACGGCAGTGTTACTGTCTACAAATACTGGTAAGTTGAATCATTCAGACAAGTTTTGAACCGAGAGTATATCGATGCAATTTTACTCATCAAGCACGGAGTTAACTTTTTGATTGAGATGTACTTTGCGGTTACGATAAATTTCTACAGCAATCATAATGCCCGCATTTTTATCTTGGTTTAAGACAAGTTAAATCTCTACGGGTGTTGCAGTTATATAATTGAAATCAGACTGAGATCTAAATTCCTCGTTGCCAAAATCATTCGATAAGTGTTCCTATTTCCCACGTTCCCTTTCCTTTCTAATCCACGAAGGACCTTAGCAAAAAACTGCTAGTGAGACCATAAAAATGTCCGTCCATCGTTAAGGAAAGATGCTAGCAGTCAAACGTTACAAAAACAAAAAAACAAAAAAAGCGCTTTGAAAATAAACCAAAACAAACCGAACCAAGATGATTTCGCACATCTGGATAAAAAACTGGAAAAAAAAGAAAGATTTGTCAAGATGTGTGTTAGAGTTTGTTCAAAATTTATTTAGCTATGAATTGTGTTTTACCAACTGAGGAATTTTGAGTTATATACTTGCTGGATGGAAGTTTCTTACTTACATCTTAACAGGGATGCATCAGGAGTAGCAGGTTGCGAGTTTTCCATACATTTTACCGACAGAGGATACAGTGCAGTAGAACCTTTTATAAACTGGCTCTCAACAACTCCTTACCAGATTAACAAGCTTGAGGCCAATGACAGTAAGTCTTGGGTTTTTATTAATTCAAAAACTCACCGATAAAAATTTAGACGTGCGCCAGAAAACTGGATCGAGTACATCAAATCAAGTCCTAATGGTAAACTATAGGCAAACAAAGCTTCCTGTCGTAGATCCACATTTCTCTTTTGGCTTTTTCTTTTCCTAACTTACATTCCCTAAAAAAACTTTTCCTAGTTGTATCGCAAGGCACCATAAAGATAAAAAGGGTTTTTCATTTTTGTTGACCCGCATGAGTTATCATAATTTTTTTATTGGTAACAAGTCGTCACTACCGTTTGATTATTGTGAACATTCGTTGCCAAAGTCCAAAATACGGCTAAATGTCACTATGATAACAACCGTACCAAAATGTAACGCCACCTGGCCACGTTAGAACATCGCGCCTCTACGAAGTATTTATTAGTTGAAAATAGTTTAAAAGTGAAAGTTTTTGGCAAGAAAGAGAATTCTTTTAACACCTTTTTTATTTCCTAGTATTTATAACCGCGGTCAGTCTTCACGCTCAAAGTTACATTAAGGAACGTTCAATCGACTTAAGTATCACGTGGAACGGACCGACAGAACTTTCCCATGGAATATTCCAAGGTTATGAACTTTTTTATCGGGATACAACTCTTGGTAATGAGACTAAAGTGATTCTGAGAACAACCGGCGATACCTTTTACGTGATACAGAATCTGGTGCCCAACACAAAATATTTGATCACCGCTCGGAGCTTCACTTTGGAGGGTGACGGAAAAATGAGTGAGCCTTTGTTTATATGGACAGCACCACTAGGTACGTTAAAGCCATGCGCAGTCGACGTTATTGACCCACACTAAAGAAGTAGAGTAGACGAGTAAAGGAAATCACGAATGGAAAGCAACTCGTGTACTATCCAACGCATTTCATTTAAATTTGGGTTCTTAAAACATAAAATGAAGCAATAGTGCATAATCGTTTATGAATTAGTATATATCGTTACCATAATGTAAATACTTCTTTAGCATTTTGACAAAAATCATTATGTCTGCCTTGGTTACATGTCACCGATCATTACTCTATGGACTTGATTTCTGATTCTTTCAAAGCTTCTACCCAGTCTCCCATCAACATCACTGCATTCAAGTTAAACTCAACAAGTCTTCGAGTCACGTGGACTAAAATTTCCGCTGACCAGGTTGGTGGAGTCATAATCGGATACATGGTCGTCTTCCATGTGGTAAACGATGGAAACAGCTCCATAAAGAGTGTTGTTCAATGTGGGTTCATAAATAAAACAGTTCTAGGAAACCTTCAGATTTTTACCAACTACAGTATCCGTGTTCTTGGTTTTACACGGACTGGCAAGTTAGGCTCAGTCAGCGACCCAGTTTATGCCATGACAGATGAGGATGGTAGGTGAAATTTTTCGTAAACAAGATAAGACTTGATGCATGACACTTAGGCCACTAAATTTTGACGATTTTGCGCCACGAAAAAGTAAAATGACACACCTAACATGCATAGAAAATTATCTTTTTTATCTCAGTTAGATTTGTAAAAAGAAAAAAGTAGGCAATATAAGATAGAAATTGAAACGGCACGTAAATCAAGTTTATTAGCTTGGTGAAAAGAGTACTTTATGTCTTGCACTTGCTTATGTTTGTAAAAACTAACACCGTTTGCATGCGTGTACCTTTATTCACACGTTAGGCTTTTATGATAACGGGACATGAATTTACCTTCATTTTTTTAATGCCGAAAGTCTTACGGGAAATATAGATAACTGAAGTTTCCTCTTAAACCATAGATGTCACACGATATCACATGAAAATGATGAATAAACGTCTTTCAAAAAACTTTTATTCTCGAGTCAGCCTAAGTTTTTCTTAGGATGGAACTTAAAAGGAAAATTGAAGGACGATATTCTTAAAATCGAATCATTCCCCACCCCCACCCCTCTCCTCCAAAAGATTTTGAATTTTGTGCGCTTTGTAAACTTCACCGAGACATGACGACCTTTTAGTCTTACCAACATGGTCAGAGGGGGGAGGGGAGGCTCTGTGTACACGCCTGAATAGGCAAAAAGTGTCTCCTCTACTATATTTAAATATAGCGTATGTTTTCAATAACAAGGAGTTTTAACCTAATTAAAGAATTGTCTTTAAAAGCTGAGGAAACCAGGTGAACGAGTTTACACGCACTTCTTTTGACAATTATGCGCTTCACGTATCTTTTTTTTCTTGAGCAGGATCAAAGCAGGCAAGCCGAGCGGGCAAGAAGGGCCCATCTTGCCCGCTCGGGTAGCCAATCAGAACATAGGATTCGCTTCATATTGCCTACGGGCGTTGCCAGTGATATAATAAGAAATATTATTTGGCTTCTTGTGTTTTCCTCGCTAGTTCCAAGTCTTCCTCCGTCCAATGTAATCGCGCAAGCTGTTAATTTAAGCAGCATCTTTGTCCGTTGGGACCCTATTCCCGCAGAAGGAAGAAACGGCATCATCACTGGTTACAAGGCTTGGTACAGGAAGATGGTTGAGCCCGCTGTTTGGAAGAGGATGGAATTTTGTAATGTTTACTGGTGTGAGGCAACAAATCTTGAAATGAACACTCCCTATCGCATAAATGTCGCAGGTTTCACAATGAAAGGAGGAGGGCCTGTTGCATCAGTAGAAGCCATCACAGAGAGGGGCGGTAAGGTTTAAATTTTATACCACCTTTAATTTGTCTAAGATAGCTTTGAGAAACCTGGTCATCGCTGTAATAAGAAATAAGAACCGATAGTAACTGGACTCTAGTTTCCGTGGTGAAATAAAAGAAAAAATCCCTACACTAACGGAAGCGAAAAGAGGAATTGTAGGCTGTGTGTGTTTTATGTACAAAAATGGAACTACGGTATTGGTCGGGGCATGTTATCGCCTCATCTTGTAGTAACTCCTTCCGACGCAGCACTACAGTCTAGTTAGAAACTTACCTCCTTTCTGCTGTAATTTAGTTCCGCACCAGCCTTTAACGAACCTCACAGCCCACAACACAAGCTCCACAAGTATTCTGGTCACGTTATACCCAGTCTCCTATAATGATTCATATGAGCCGATAATAGCATTTGAATTGATCATGTCAACCGCTGACAACTCAAGCGAGAAGGAGACGATTACCGCCATATTAGGAAGTTGTGAAAACGCTACCAAGATAACTCACCATCAGACCGACCTGCAGGAGTACACAGCGTACCGCATCAGTGCAGCTGGTGTGACCAGGAAAGGATTTATAAAATCCAATCACAAGATAACTGTTGTTACTGAAGAAGACAGTGAGTATAACTAGAAAAAAATGAGGGATTATGAAGACGTATTTATGAGATTCCCTACGGTGTGTCAATTACTTTAAAATTGTTTTCAGTCTCGGATGGAAACGAAGGTCTGTATCCCCAGACTATTGGCGGGAGTCTGCAAATAATCCACACGAGAATAAACTCCTCTCCCCGTAATTTCGAACTTCATTACTTCAACAAAGCTAATATCTACGCTGTCTGTCGTTGCGTTGATTTCGTCGGAATATCATATCAAGGCTAACCCTTGTGCGAACTTCGCAAAAAACAGACTTTTGTTCGAGTGAAAAGCCATAGATTTCGTCCAAGAATTTCCGAAAAGTAGAGTGAGAGGTGTCTCACTATACTATTTGTGTTGGAATGAAGAAATAATGCTTTGAGGTGCTCGACATGATAAACTCACAAAAATATTGGATATAAAGTCACATTAATGAAATTATCAACGTGACATGGAATGTTGTCATGAAGTCTATAAGACTAAGGGTTGAACATCGCATTCCATATTTGGAGTATTGGTTTTTTTATTATGAACAAAAAAGAGAAAAGAACCTATTCCTAGTGGAACCCACCGTTTTAAACTTTGTCCAAATTAAATAGAATGTTTGTAGTTAAAAGGAAAAAAGTAATTCCTGATCATGACATATTCTGTAAAATGTAAGCGTTTATAATCTTGATCTTCCGTAAATTTATTTCAGTTCCCGAGGGAAGCCCGCAAAACATAACACCAGCGGCTTCATCTGCTACAAGCCTGACACTGTCCTGGAAACCGCTAACTAATGACAAGGCAAACGGACTAATTCTGGGATATCACATTCTACTTTTTGACAGACTGAGAAACATAACTAAGAATATAACCGTGCATTCTCTTGATCAGGCAAATATTGCAAACCTTTTCCCTTACACTGAGTATGAGGCACGTATAGTACCTTTCAACAGCAAGGGACTGGGTAACGGTAGCGACGCCATAGTGGTCAAGACCAAGGAGGCTGGTATGTAGACGTGTAACCCCTTCCCACCCCTGGTGGTGACCTAAAGTAAATTTCTCCCTTAAGATATCGATTGGTTTTTTGAAAAGTGATGACAGGAAAGTAAAATACCATATAAGGGAGTTTATTTGATCTATCGTCAACTTCTCAAAGCTAAAAAATGCAAAAAAAGACTAAGTATGGCAGAGAGGAAACGGAGAAGTGGCGTTTCAATTTTGCGAGAGAATGGGTTTAGGAGCATTTTCGATTGAGTACCATGGAACTACAACCAACGTAATTCGTACAAAAAATCAGACGAATGAAAATTACAAAGAGCCTAATATACAGAAAGGTAAAATCAAGCAGGAAAAGATGTTCAACTCACGTTCTCCCCCTTCACTCTCTCTGGACCCACCCCAGAAAGTGAAATATTAGCCTAAAAGCTGATAGTATTAAATTAAATTACGAATGCTTGCATCTCGTGTTTAATGCGTAGCAAAAGTAACTTTCCTATCGTCTTTCAGCCCCAAGTGAGCCGCCTTCGAACGTCACGGGCGTGGTTCCCAGTTCCACGTCGCTGACTTTAGATTGGAAACCAGTTGATCCTTTGCACATTAACGGCGTTCTGCGTGCCTACGTCATTACCTACTTTGTCACGGATTCTCCGTACGTCACGCGTCAAAACATCTCCATACCTGTCACTAGTAGTCGAAAAAGACGAGATATCAGTAATCCTTCCTCGCAGAGCTTCGAGCTGAGTGGATTAAAAAAATACACGACTTACACAATACAGGTCATGGCATATACTGTCGACTATGGAGTCCCAAGCGATGAAATGAACCTCACCACAGCACAAGATGGTAAGATCTTTTCTTTCATTGCTTATTTTGCGATATTTAGACAGGCTGGCCTAATACAGCAGGCTTAAATGGGGGCCTGTAAAATCAATAATAGGGCCGGACTACACCACACTCTTTGCCAAAAGTGCGTGGGTTCTTTAATGTCCCCGATTAGCTAGAGCAGAGAAGTTGCAGGAGACTGGGCCTAACTGTTCATCGTCCTTATCTGGAAAGATGAGAAAGTCTAACAATTTGCAGATCTCATGGTTAAAGAAACATGTTAGGCTCCTCAGAAAAACATATTTAAAGAAATGATAAGACAAGCATAATCTTATGATTATCGTGCTAACTTCTGAATAACACGGTCAAGGTTTGAGTCCAACTCGGATCATTGTGTTCTGTTCTCAGGCAAGACTTGTTATTCTCAAAGATCCTCTCTCCATTCCGGAGAGAGAATGAGCACCAGTAAAATTCTAAGGAAACCTCACGGAATGCTATGGGTTAAACAGCGATGAAATAGCTTCCAGTTTCGGATGGGTAACTACACTCCCAGTAACTTCCTGCCAATGGAAGCGTTGTCAACTCCAAAAGCCTTGCATGACAGTTAAGGAGCCAAATTTTACCCATAACTACCCCGTTTAATTTTTTTTCCGGGAAAGTCTTTCCGCATTCCTGGCAGGTATTTCGGCGTGCTTCTGTTACCAGATAGTTTGCCTCAACGCCGTTTAAAAGTCGCTATGAAATCGTAACACCGGCTGCGTTTTGTGACTCCGAAGAGTAAATTAACCGCTAGAAAATTGCTCTCAAATGAACTGAAACGTCGACCATAGACACTGCCATTTTCAATACCGTTTGGCAACCTGGTCGGCTTTTAGTCTAGTTCGGAGTGAGTAATAAAGTTTGATCTTGTGGAAAAAAACTATGACGGAGTAGCATTGAGGAAACAACTGTCTTGTTAAATAGGAAATCGTTCCTTATGCAGTAAGTTTTCTTAAAGTTTATATCTCTCTACTCTCTGTTATATTTGATATGTCAAGGTCGACTAAAAGGAAAACTTCACATTGTATTCAGTTCCCAGTAGGTCGCCAATGAATGTGACTGCCTTCAACACAAGTTCCACAAGCATCAACGTCACGTGGTTTCCTGTTCCTGATGATCACGTGAATGGCATACTTTTGGGATATAGTGTACTTTACAGAAAGGCAGATAAACCTTTTGAAGAATTCCAAAATATGACAGTGTGTGCAAGTCTTTTTGAAGTAGCAATAACGAATTTAGATTTCTTCACGAATTATGAGATCCGAGTCTTAGCGTTTACAGTCGCTGGGAAAGGAAACATCTCAAATCCTGTGTTCTGCATGACAGACGAGGACGGTAAGTTTACTTTGTTCCTAACGTAGAGAAGTTTTTCAAATGAGTATCGAAAGCGATCCAAGGTTTCTTTGGTTTTGATTTACTTCGCTCTTGAACCAATCCAAGCTTGGTCACTCGCGTTTTCCCGCGCTTTAAGCAGGTTATCAGTTTGAGTTCTCATTGGTTGATCATGATGTTAACCTTTGTTCTGATCGGTAGAGGTGATTACTTTATGGTTATAGTTTTTCGACACTCGATTTAAAAGTGCTTTGATATGGAGGAGGTTGGGACTAATGTAGCAAGCATCACTCTTTTCATGTATACGAGAAGGAAAACGAGTAGAAGGATGGACTGTACAAGAGAAAAGTCTTTCTATTCCTCCTTTTTTCTCAATCCTTCCTTTCCTTGAAAAACGAATAAAAAAATAATTTTCCGCGCACAATCGCGAAACGCGTGGTAGAGTATTCCTTTGTCGTGTTTTTTTATGCTAACACGATTGAAATTTCATTGAACCACGGTGTTCTCAATAACGTGAAAATTGAGTGGTCTTACACCAAGGGAAGGGCAAAAAAAGCAAGTCCTTCATTCCTGAGGAATGACCCAGACAGGCGGTCTAAATAGCCATTTCTGACCAATAGAAAGCTGAGTCAGAATCGTTTGCTCTTTTCATTTTAGTCCCAGAGGGTGCACCAATTAACCTGTCAACTCTTCCTGCTAACACGACAGCGATAACAGTTAAGTGGCCTCCAGTCGCCGAAGAAGAGAGAAATGGTTACATATTGGGTTACTGGGTCTCCATAAGTAACATCACTGGCGAATTTATCAAAAATGTCAGTGTTTATGGTTCTGATATGCTGACGACGACCGTGGGAGGACTGGACATCTGGACAAATTATAGCGTCCAGGTTCTCGCGTTCAACGTCAAAGGAAATGGTCCCTGGAGTAACGTAACACGCGGAATAACTGACGAAGAAGGTAGATAACAAACGAAATTTTCTTCTTTGTTTTTTACAGGAATATATTGACACACATGGTTCTATTTTGTTTGTCTGACTGGCTGTTGGATTGATGGATTGATCGATCAATTAACTGATTCTCGTCGATGTCATTATGTCCGCTCATATCAATCATCTGCATGGCATGAGCGAGTGGCTTGAACAAATGTGAATTTCTTTTAACCTTTAAACGTTGAGGATGACTAGCATCTAATTTCTCTACATAATACCACTCCTGAATCACACATTAAGGTAACGAGAATGGAGGGAATGATCAGTAATAAAAGAAACTCTTGATTGTTTAAAAATTCTCCTTTTCAGGACCTTCATAACTGTATAGAAAATAAATATCTCAGTATCGAGAATATGCATATTGATGTTAAGGTGTGTTTATACTCAACCGTTAAAATTTCGCCGTCGATTGCTTTGAAAACCGGACTCAGAAAACTCGTTGACGGTTGGTGACAAAAATTTTAATTCATGTTTCAAAGCAAAAACAAGCTAGAGGAGCTTGATCAGTGTGATTCATTCATTTTGCTATTGCAGCTCCGCGTGTTGCTCCATCAAACATCACTGCGTTCAACACAAGCTCGACAAGTCTTCATGTCACATGGCAGCCAATAAGCACGCATGGTCTGAGAGGCATTTTGAGGGCTTACCGTGTGTATTACATTGAAAAAGAAACCTACTTTACACGATCTCTAAGAAATGTGACAGTAGACTGCAACACTTTACAAGTGGAGTTAGTTGATCTGTACAAGTTTACCAACTACTCTGTGTACGTGGTGGCAAGAACGAACAAAGATGGAGTAAGCAGCACGACAGTTAACGTTTCAACAGATGAGGACAGTAAGTAAATATAGTTTTGTATGACTCACTGAGACTTTTTTTTTTAGACAAAGAAGCATTCTAATGTATTTGAGGATAGCATGAGGTAAAGAAAAACCCTGTTTCTTAAAAAAAGCCTTTTCCCCGTGACCTTCCGGAACATCAGCGAGATACTGAACAACTGAGCTTTTGCGAGGAACTCCTAGCGAGGCGAGTTTATACTTTGGGGTGAGCAATTTCCAGGTCGCTCGGTGTGATGAAAGATAGGTGATAAATTTTAAGTTCTCTAGTTGTGATGTACCGTGATATTCACGCGTGTGGGGACAGAGAAACCACCTCAATACAGCATTATGTAGGCAGCCACGTCGAAATGAGGTTGCCTAAACCTATGACTAGCTTTTTTAAATTTAAATTATTGAAATCATTATCCTCAGAGAACTGGAACGTTGATTTTCCGCTCACTCATTTAATGTATTGATTAGCTCTACCCCTCTGCTTAGGTAACATGGGAAATATCTCTTCGGTTGCTGTGTAATTTTTCGTTTTTACGTGCGAGTATAAACTAATCGTACATCTATAAATGTACTCATCATCTTGATCTCTTTAGGGATTTAAAATAAAGTGATGAAAACTTCTTTGAATCGAGAAATCTGCCAATTTATTTTTTGACGTTTGCAAATGGGGTAGTCGCGTATTGATCAAGTTTTTTGCCTTTTCATCTTCTTCTTTTTTTTGTCCCTAATCTTTTCAAATACAGCACCTGACCGGCCACCAGTTGACGTGGTGGTCTGGACACCACATTCAACATCCATTCATGTAAGTTGGCGTGAGGTGCCCAATGGTTACAAAAATGGAATAATCAGAGGATACAAAGTTCATTACACAGAACTACAACAAAACGCTCCAACTGGGACGGAAAACACACCACCATTTGAACGCTCGCTAAGCATCACGGGACTAAAGAAGTTCACGCAGTATAACGTAACCGTTTTGGCTTACACAAGTAAAGGGGATGGTGTTACAACTAGCACAGTTATGATGACAGATCAAGACGGTATGTCTTATGATAATCATAAAGGTCGGAATACAAGGTGTAAAATTATGTCGGTATCAAGTTGTGAGACAAATTTCTTTTTAATTTTCTTCTCCACTTGATCGAGGTGAGAAAATGTCCTCCTCAGAGTTCATTGCTTAGTTATCCCTGTTTTACGCTATTTTATCGGTCGATACAACAAAACTCGCATCACCCTTAGTAGCCACAACAAAAACCATTAGCAATTTGGTAATTTGTGATTACCCGCGTTTGAAGGCGGTTATGCGATTACCCACAAATCTGATTGGAAAATTTTTAGGATATTTTCCTTCGTTCTGATTCGCAGTTTTTACAACTTCAGTTTGATTTTATGACACTTAGTTTTATCTCCCTCGATGGCTGTATGATAAACGAGAAAACTTAATAATGCCCGAAGCAAAGCCGATTTCAGTTTGAAGGATTCTGAGTCAATTCCACACCAAGCTAATGTGTTTCTTTGTCGCGAAATCGACAGCAAGAGAAGTCTCTGTTCTGCATCACTGATGCTAGGACGATTTTATCAAAGAAAATCAACTGTGGGAACAAAGCAGTGATCACTCACGTAGTTATGTGAACAAAATGAAATACACAGCAAGCTCCTGTTTCATAGAAGATAAAAATACAAGTTGATCTTTAGATGGAGTAAGCGTTTAGGTTTCATAAAAGTTTAATATATTTGGCAATAAATATCAACATTTTTAAGATATACACAGAGCAAGATTTGTCTCTTTTCTAATTTGTAGTTCCTGATGCAAAACCGCTTAACGTAAGAGCTGTCAGCACATGGACCACTCACACAATCCCACTCAGTTGGACACACATCCCAAATCACTTACTCAACGGAATTCTCACCGGCTACAGGATACGTTACGAGGCCGTAGAAATGGGAGAGTACCCGTACAAAGAAGCTCCTAGGGAAATTATTCTACCCGCAGGAACTGTATCCACCGAGCTCACAGGGTTGGAGAGCTTTACTGTTTATCGTATCGAATTGACCGGACTTACAGTCAAAGGAGATGGGCCCCGTGAAGTCCTTTTTGCAGGTAAACAGACTTAAGTCGAACGAATGAGAAAGAGGTTTTCGATGCTTTTGACATAGTAAATAAGGCTTCAGGAAAACTGTTCTAATATTAGGATTTAACTTAATTTCATAAGTGGTGAAGAAATCGTGATTATAAGAACACTATGAAAAGGAGGTGTTGGGGAGTAATTTTCTAATGCTCAGGGGAGGGGCAGAGACAAGATAGTCTAATACTCAGAGGGGAGGGGGGGAGATCCAAGATAGTCTAATGCTCAGGGGGGTGAGACAAGGTGGCCTGAAGGGAAGGAGAGATAAGGAAGTCTAATGCTCAAGGGGAAGAGACAAGGTGGGTTAATGCTTAGGGTGGGAGGAGAGACAAGTTTGTCTTATGCTCAGGAACCACTAAGAGACAAAAGTGCGTTATGCTCCAGGTGAAGAGCGACCAAGAGGCCGGATGCTCAGTGCGCTGAGCTCTGGATCGGTTGGTCCTTGCTCGAGGCCAGGCTAGTCCATGTGTTGTCTTCCCGACCAAGATACTCCACTTTCACAGTTTTCTCTCTTAAACCAGAAATGTAAAAACTATCAGGCAAACCTGATGGAATACTAGGGGGGAGGAGGAAACTAGAGAGGAACTGGTATCAATAAGGAAAGGTATCATGAAGGAAACTAGGTTAATAATAGCCTTATGCTAATAAAAATGTATTTCTAATCGTACTATGCTATTTAAAATAGTTTGATAAGAATTTTATGTGATGGAAGCAAGTTAAATTCATGCTACGGAAGAAATGGGCCACTTCGCTCGTAAGATTTAACCTTAAACGATAAGCTAAAAAAATAAGGCGTAATTTCTATTTGTAGCGACTCTCAATGAGAAATTGATACCACAACATATATTTTTATTACAAGAATGCTGAAGATAGCTATATGTACAACATATTAAAGTGTCTGTTTTCTCAGAAACTTGCCGATGCTTAAAGCGTCTAACAACGAACTGGATGGTACTCGATCCTTACGTTACCCAGTCACACTCAGCCACGCAAGGGCCAGGGGGCCTTCTGTCTCCCTTCGTAGAGGACATGGCAGTCACATGCTGCCAGACGTGCAAGACTCACGGAGAGTCTTACGTCGACTTCGAATTCAATGGAAAAGAGGAACCTGCTTTGCAACACACAGAGGAAGCGCTGAGATTGAACATACTCCATGCAACTGACTTGACTTTCCCTGTGTACGGATACAAGTTACAAGACAAATTCAGGCATGAGTTTGGCTACACAGGGATAGTGGAATCCCCTGGGATTGCTTACGTAATAAACACCAATTATGGCAACGAGACACCTACATCTTTGGTGCATGCTGTTTTTGCATGCTGGCCGCTGGCTTTAATGGGGATCTTGCTGGCTTATATCTTTGGATTTATAATGTGGGCCGTGGTAGGTAAAGCACCGATTTCTAGTTAATTGCTGAAAGTAGTCTGGATTTCATCGATCGCGCTTTCGTTGTTAGCTTTTATCCCCGCGCTCGAGGGCGCTTGATATGTTTACTTAAAACCCTTATTGGTTCGTTGTAGTGTTGACCTTTTTCTGATCAGCTGTGGCAATTACTGTACTTACGTTTATGTTTTATGACACCCAGTTGTAGTGCGTTCTGTTGATTTTCTTATTTTCGATCACTTCTTCAAAGCATCAGCGTTTTGAAAATTTTAGGCATGGTTAAGACATGATCGTTTCTCTCCGCATTAATTCGTCACGCAAAGGAAACTAGAAAAGTGAAACTGTTTTGGAAATTACTTCGATTTACATTAGCATAAACCTCAACAAGAATAATTTTTCCGTCTGGTTTTTAGTTTTATTCTCTATCTTAATATTATTACACAGTTTCATGTATACAGATATCTCTGCTCCGCTGCGCGGGGTATTTTTGACTTTGAGCGGAGTTTTGGAGTAACAATCCCAAAACGTTTCTTCCGAAACAAGAATACTATACTTCTATTAAAACAATTAATGTAGCTTTCTCTAACAGCTTTTATTAGCAAGAGCCATATGATGCAAAATGCAAAGAAAGTACAATTTGAGCTTTTCCATAAATTCTGCTTCAATTTTAGGATCAAGCACAGAATACTGAACATTTTCCTCGATCGTTTTTTTCCGGAATTTGGGAAGGATTTTGGTGGGCCTACGTTTCCATGACAACTGTAGGGTATGTGGTGTATGAACTAATACATTTTCATGTCGAAAATTAAAGAAGGTGTAAAATAACTTCTGAGTTTATTCCTTCGTGTTGATAGGAGGGAGTAGAGACAGTTAAAAGACTCATTTGCCGGCCCATAAAGGCCTTTTATTAAAAAAAAAAAGTCCCCCTGAAGGTTTCTGTTTGCCCAGGAATAGTGTTTCATTTACCTTCCGTGTTGATTGGATAATTTGATGCAGAACGAGCAGCATAGACGCCGCATTATATACTCGGCACATGAGAAAAATTCCTGAATAGGATTGATTATTTAAAGATCCTCTTACGATCTTTAAAATGACCGTGATTTAAAAAAAATCTATTTAAATTTATTTAGATCAAACATAGTAACCAGCTCCCAATTGGCTTGTTAGCTCAGTTGGTAAAGCGCTGCACCGGTATCGCAGTGGTCACACGTTCAAATCCCATGAATTTTTTTCAGGTCTTATTTTCACTCGATGAAAATAAGGGATACTTAAGCATACTTACACTACTTAAGCAGTGACTGCTTTAAGTAGTGTTTATTACTGCGAAGATTGCTTTTATTGTCTTGCAAAACATTTTTGAGCTTATTTAAGTTACGAAGCTAAAATAAAAGGTAACCTTTGTCGAAACCTTACTAGGTATGGAGACCGCACTCCCTTTTCAAACGTCGGCAGGATCGTGGCTATTGTTTGGACACTGACGGGCGTTGTCATCATCGGTATCTTGGTTGGTTTCATCGCTGTGTCGCTGACAAGTGTATCAGTTGGTGTGGACTACAAATTATACGGAGCAAATGCAAGTTTTGCATGTTATCTTCTTTATTCGAATCCAACGTAATCTCATTTTCAAACTTGTGATGTTGCCTTATTTCGTTAAGGTCAGGTTATCATTAATCACTGGGGGAAGGGTCAGAGGATTTTTTGTGTCACACTGAAATATAACTGACCCCCTGAGTCCTTGCAGTATTCTAATGATCTCCCCTCATTGGCAGCTAATTTTTTATTGCGCCCCCCCCTTCCCCCCTCCTTTATACTCTGTCAGCGACCCCATCTGTTCTCCCAGAAAACCATGTGATCCCCCAAAAAATCGTCCGACCCACCGCCCAACCCCTCCTTCCACAAGTTTCGGTATCATCATTATGCTGTTTGTTTGCTTTAGATCTCTGCTATCTACGGTTCTGCAGAATACAATTTGGGATTGAGAAGGAACGCTAGATTTGACAAAGGTACGCGACCTATATCAGTTATAACTTCTTCATTTTGTTACCTATTAATTAAGAGTATCAAACTCTACATGAACATTACACCAGCACAACAAAAAACTAAGCTTTAAAAGTTTGACATATTCCAGGAGGAAGGGCATTACCTCCAAGTAATAGGGTTACGGGGAAGTTCCACTGCCTGGGGTCGCTTTTTACGATTGGATTACTGACTTGGGGTAGGGGATCTGAGAGGCCAGTGGCACATACCCAACACAAATTGACCCATGTACCCCTCCCTAAACCTTTCTGTCCATTTTTGTTTCAGCCGTAAAAATGTCTCAAACTATTTTTAAAAAATGGTTATTTGTAACTTATGAGGCCGATTTGTGCTGGCGTGAAATTTTCAATATGTGATGAAAATAAATCTCAGTGTACGTGCTCGATATTCTGA
The DNA here is from genome assembly GCF_036669915.1 of Pocillopora verrucosa. Lineage (NCBI taxonomy): Eukaryota > Metazoa > Cnidaria > Anthozoa > Scleractinia > Pocilloporidae > Pocillopora > Pocillopora verrucosa. The sequence goes on along the minus strand of NC_089324.1, from coordinate 11,586,417 downwards.
TATTATTTTTTAGAAAAGAAACACAGAAATTTTGAGGAGATCTACGAGCTTCTGTCTTCGAATCAAATCAGTGGTGTTCTCATCGATGGCTACGTTGTCGGGAGCAGAAAAAATCTCTTCGAGAAACCATTCCTAAGAATTTACAGAGTTTACGATTACTCTTCTGTGTATGGTGTAGTGACCGGGGGCAACTCGACAAAACTTGGCAAATGTTTCCGTGACTACATACAACAGAACATTGCCTTGATTTTTCAACATGTAGCAGAAAATGTAGAGGCTATTCAGGTATTTTAATATTAATAATGTACATGAAAAATTACGCACGTCTCATTGGCCGAAAACGAGTACATTTTTTATATAATACGGGTGCAAAGTTGTAACATGAGTGCAAATAACAAATAGCGCGCGCGCTGCCAAAATTTCGTCCATCTTGACTTTCTGTGATGCGTACTAACGGCTCGTGCTCTTTTCACCGAATTGCACCCGAGATCATGATGTTACCTAGACAAATCTTTCAGGTAGGAGAGCATAATCAGCTCGTGTTCTTATCTTCTCACCACATTTGAGCTCTGCGTGAGTTTTGCCACGAAAATTAACCTTTAAACATTGTGCCCGTCGCGCCAGATCTTCTGCAGACCTCTCACACGCATGCACGCTTCGCTCGCTGGCTCCCATCTCGCGAGCTTTGTTGCTAGTGCTGCAACGCCAATGTGAGCCTGCTTGTAACACAGCGTTTAAAACTCTGCGCACCTGCAAACGTTGTCACAGTTAAGTGACGTGCTTCCAGGCTGTTAGAGTGATCATCGGGATATTAACCTTCCCTGGAATAGGAGGGGGGAAAGGAAAGAACCTCTCTTTATCACCCCGTTGTCTTCTATTTGATCGTGTTTTTTTTGTTGGAATCGATCAGCTATTCACTAAACTGTTTAAGTAATTTTCAGTTTAAAGTTCAAAGTATTCCACAATTACTTTGGTTTTTCTCAATTCCCTTGGTAATTTGTCTAGAAAGGTCACACCATCTTTTCAACCAAAGAAATGCGAGTTGGTCACCCGCGTTTTCCCGCGCTTTAGGGCAAGTCGCCGGTTATCACGCGCAGTTCCTATCAGCCTTTTCTCAGTATTTTTCTTTTCTCTGATTGGCTGCTGTGTTCACTTTTGTTCTGTTTTCACGACTCTTCATTCAAAAGCTTACAATCTCACGAATATTGAGACCCACATAACTGCTAACCACCAAATACATTACGAGCTCGAGATTTCTATCGTGTGATAGTTGAAGGAGGTGAGGCCAAAACAACGCATAGAAACCGAGATCAGATGTTCTCACTAGTCGTTCAAAACTTGACAAAAACACACGCTGATGATTTTCTTTCCTTTAATACTGTACAATGTTAAGCTTCTCACTTGTCTCACTATTTATTTACCAAGTAGGTTCCATGCTGCTGAGCGGTTGTTCAGCAAATATATCAAAGATGACGTCAGAATGTAGTGTTCTTCCCGCCTTTTGATGTCTTCTGTGATCTATTACTAGGGACCTTAAGCAGTCAGGACGGCAACGCTAAGGAAGACTTCGATTAAAAAATGAATTTCTGCCTTTGATTAGAATCTCAAAAATGGCTGTATGTGTTTACCGTCTCATGCGGCGCCACAGCTCAACTTCAGCATAACGTATAAAAGAAGCGTTGAGTTCCAAATGGAAATAAAAATTTCGGTTGGCAGACGACGCAAATTGTGGTGATTTCACGTGGTTGTTTTGCATAGGACGGCCGAGAAATGTACAAAGTTTTAAAACGCACGTGCTGAGCTATTGTTCTGCCAATTAGATCTTTTGTTTTTCCATGTCTTCGTTGCCGTCACCGTCGTGGTTTGCTTAAGGTCCCTAATAAAAAAATACGGAATAGATACGAAGCGAGTAGCGTAGCCAATCAGATTGCAGCATTTGTGATGGATCATTCCATTTTTCAGAAAGACTGCTTTACATCCACGTTCACCTTCTAGACTCAAACACCTCGAGTGTACTTCTTTTGCAGGAGTCTCCAGAACCATTAGAGGTTGAACGTTCTACAGGTGTATTTGACAGCAGCAGCCAGTTATTCAGACAAAACCTAATGATACTCTTAGGGGCTCTGGGCGTCTGTATTCTGTTAGGTGTGGTGTGGGAAATTATATATCGTGTGAAAAAAAGATTGAAAATACAACCACAAGGTAATTAACTACTTGCAACTTTCAAAAGCCAATAATTACCATGGTACATTCCCCTGGCCCTTTTCAGACTTAGGAGGTTTTTGTTGATATAGTGACCTCAAAAGTCTTGCGATGGAAGGAATAAATGCTACCAATCAACTTTAATTGTTTCAAATTTGCCCGTCGTGAAATATTTCTGAGCTAATTTAAGCTTTAGAGTGAAAAACGAATTTGTTTTCTGACTCAAAGTTTGGAATCTCGTCATATCAAAATTGCTTGGATCTGCCCCTGTGACTGGTAAGAATACAGAAAAAGATCAAAGACGTCGAGGCAATTCTACAGTTTAACGAGAACACAAAAATGAAATATATAGTGTTTTCTAACCAGTTACCCCACTATCTAACTTTGGCGAGGATCACAGAGGTAGTACTTTATGTGCATGGATGTTAGGCAAACTGAAAGGTGTTGCAGGAGTTTTAGGTACCTTAGGTTACGGTCATACTCTTCCGGGTTTAAAACGTATTTTGTTCTTTCCTTTGCATTCCAGACAACAAACAAGTAAACCTGCTGTCCACAGAGATAACACAAATGGTTACGGACTTGAAATCCCAGGTTTTCAAGTTGGCTCTGGAATTAAAAGAAAAGCACAAACGCCAAAGACGATGCCATTTGACTGCGAAGAAGAACAGTCGAAAATATCAATATGAACAACTAGAACCATCGACAAAAAATTCTGCTAAAGACAGTTGTGAAGACGAAGACCTAAACAGTGGAATAGTTGCGGGCCCACAAATGTTTCAGAAAGCTGTTGGTGAACAGGAAAGCCTGCGGGAACAAAGTCCTGACCCTTGTCTAATCGAAAATTTAGCTCCTTTTCATGTCAAAGCGGAAAAGCGAGAAAGCGAAGCATGACCGTGAGAGAACTAAGTGCTGGCCTTCTCCTGAGGCTGGTGACAACCTTTTTCCCGCGCTTTTATTATCAACACCATAATCTTTATTTCATAATTATTCAATTAATTTTAAACTGAGCTATGAGCTTGAAAACATTGTCGAAAATTAAGTCACGCACTGTTGTTTTTATCTGCATTTTCGGGTGTTCTTGTGAAGACGATGGACGAGAACCATAAAATGCAAATGCAGTATTCTTATGAAAACGCATCAGTTACGGCCTTATAATTAAGCAAAGAGGAGGCTATTTAACGTATATGAGAACACCAGAAGCCGTATCCTTCGACAAGTTAAACAATTATTCCACGAGCGCGCATGGTATATGGGATGATAGATAGTCATAGATAATATAGTCATAGTTGGCCATAATCACAAGCGTCGATGGAATAATTGTTTTATTTAAGACGCCCCTAAATATAGATATAAATCTTCCTAACTTTATTATGTTAGAACAAACAGAATGTTACAATGTACAAAAACACTTCCATTTTAACTCGTCTTCATGCGCGCGCATGGTATAGTAGCTCATAGCCTATGATAGCTAAGCCAATGAAAACTCTTAAATTGCATTATCCAATGATCCAGTTTTTAATAATATAAAATATACGTGCTGCCTCACAATGTAATTTCTCTCTGGAATTAACTTGACCAGAATTTCAACACGAACTCGAAGAAATTAGACGGCACTAAACCGCTGGTAATATTACTTTTAACTAGGATAGTTTTATTACCCGTTCGTTGCATAAAACAAAAACATGTCCGTCATGGTCCTCTCGTCTTCTTTCGGTCAGACTAAAGATAATTTCACGCTTCGCAGGATTCGACTTAAAAAAATCCTCAGCTGCGTATCTGGGGAAACAAAACGGTTAAACGTCTGCACATGTGATCACTGTGTAATGACTAGGTGGCGTGCTTTCAGGCTGTTAAGAGTAAACTTGTCTCACGTGGTACACGAGTTACAAACAACCACACAAGCCAGTAAGTCCCGGCGTTTTAAAAGCGTATAACTTTTTTGTTACAGCTTAAAATAGAATGGTAAATTAACAGGATACGCGTACTTGAATAAACTTTTTGTTTGAAAAGTCTCGATTCCCCCTTTTCCCTATTTTTGTTTCCTTGTACCAATTTCTAGGAACGTTTTAATTTTATTTTGCTTACTCTGCGAGACAGCAGTTGTTTCTATGTTTTCCTTTGAATTATATGCGGGAAATTGGTGTTCGGTTAGCCGGAACTGACCCCCTCGCGTATTTCTGTCGTTTGACTGCCTGGTATTAACTGCTTCTAATTTAGATACTCCATTTGCCGAGCTCACGATACACAAGAGAAGAGGAACAGCAGTAAGAGCCTTTTCAAAAAATGCCCGCTGGACTTCGCAACTGTAACCCAGCCCTCTATAAAAAAATCCCTGCTCTGTAACAGAGAAGTGAACCTTTACGATTGGTCGAATTAGCTCGTCAACATGCTTGAACCGAACTCTGCTGCAGTATTGTGAAAACGATCAATTTCGTGACGTGCGATATTGCATGAGAATGATATCGAAAGGTTATTGATTATTTCAACCATTCGCCCGGGAAATCACTAAAGAAGCCTTTGTCATTACATGTGAGTAGTTTTGAAAAAAGGGAGCAGTCAAAAAACGTTTGCAACTTCCATAATATCATGCCCTCAGCGACTGTAAATAACAGACTTATAAACATGTCAAGTTTTCGACGTGGACTGGTAACAGAAAGCAAAACGAACCAATCAAATCGCTTGTTTCGTATAATTCTACTGGTGGTTAACGCTGGTGCTTGTCGCGGTATAACATCAGTAGACTATACAAATAACCTAGGTATAAATGCTGTACAAATCTTTTGTTTTTCTTTGTAAGTCCTCTAAAATTGTTGCGTGGGTTTCATACGTGGCAGTGAGCTCAACAGCTACCACAATGGCTTGGATTTTTAGCACGCTCTTTCGATATTCGGTATACGGCTCCACTGCATCCGGGATACATTCAAAAGAGACAGGTTTGTAACGTGTTTATTTCAATGAAGCACTTTGTTAGGTTCTCGTATCACTTGCATTTCACCTGTTTACTTTTCAGCTGGTATGATTGTAACTTAGTTGGTGAAATCCTAAGCTGCTATAACCTCATGGGTTTAGCTAAACGTCCGGATTTCCTTTGCTAATAGGAATTACAAATCTCTAGGATTTATCTGAGTATTTTTCTTTAAATAAAGCGAAAGCAGAATTTTCAATGGTCTCAATTAACCTTCGATGTAGCTAAGGAAAAAGCAAAATTGCTTCTGAAATTTATATTGAAAACAAAGATTTGGTCTTAATAAAAATATATAGTTATTTCATGATAATATAAGAAATTTTTAAGCAAAGAAATGATCTCTGCGGGTGGACTGTAATTTAAGCATTACTGAAAAGAAGCCTTTAAAAACAGAACAGATAATCAACTCGTCGATTCATGTTTTTGTGCTATTTAAACTGAGTTGAAGTCAAGTTCCGCTTGACATCACCAACGCAATAATGATCAACATTTTAAAATCGTTTTTTGAAATCCTCTAATATAAATCTGTGAATATAGTCATTGTCATGTTATGCAGGTTCTCTCGCTACCAACATTTACAACTGGCAAGTAAAAGAGATCTTGAAGTGCAACTTACCTAGTCGTGGGGGGGGGGGGGAGGAGGGGGAAAGGGGGATCGTACCGAAGCGAGGGTACATAATGACTTTATGAAACTTGTGAATGATGTCTGTCACATTGAGCCAATTATGGATAGTTTTGACCGATATGGTGGTCATGAATGACATTTTGTCTGTTCGAAAGAAACCCAATGGTACAAACGTACAATTTAAAAAGCACATTGACGGAAAAATTTATTGTAAGGCTTAGGACGAATAGAAACTGATAGCAAACCTATGTTTTAGTTTTAACTCGTTACGCTATTACAAATGTAAAAGAATTTTTGTATAATTACTTCACAGCGAAAACCTTGTCTATACCTTTCCCATCTATAAGAACATTAACCAATCACAACACAGTATCCGATATTCTGCGGACTTCATTGGTAATGACTTTAACTGTTCGTTATTTATCGCCCGGGGGGAGGGGGGGGGGGTGTAGGACTTTGGTTGCATCACAATAAAATTTACCTAATCCCAACCGCAGGCTCGGTAGTATTCTAATAATCCACCCTTATTTTCAGTCAATTTTTAAAGTCCCCACTTCAATTAGCGACGACTTATTCCCGCTGACCGTTGCTCATGAAAACCACATGATCCCCCTCAAAATCCTCCGAGCCCCCTCCCCTCCCTCTCAGGTAATAAATAATACCGTGTCTTTAATAAATTGCCGCCTTCACTCACCTCTTTGTAATCTGCGAGTTGCTTAGTCGCTACAAAAACGCCATACCTCCAATCCGAGGCCGGACGGCGCCGTCAATACTCCTTTTAATCTTATGGAGTTCGGCTATTGGCGTTCCACTGCACATTTTATCAATCCACATGCTTTCCAAAAATAGAATTTGAGTTTTTAAGTAATTGAAAAATACATTTACCCCTTCCTTTTAAAAGTCTTTTTCAATTGTCTTCAGTGTCATCTTTGCAGTCATTTTCAATCATGTTTTTGAGTGGTTTATAGGTTGGATCGAAAGATCTTCAAATGCGTTCGCCAGTGTGGTTTTAACGAGGCCAGAGGCAATATTTTCTTTTTCATTCTTCGCTCTAAGGTTCAAATGCATTTCCATCAAGTCCATCTCTAGAGATACTCAAAACTCTTATTTAAACAGAGTCGATCAAAACCCTTCTTCACGTGAAGGCCAATTTGAAATTCACCAGAAATGAACTCATCCACTTGAAACCACCGCGAAAGGAGTACATGACGGCGAAAAAAAATTATTTCAAATTTAAATTCAAGATAATGACTTTATCACTGGTGTAAGACCATATAAATACATTTTATCTCATTAAAATGTAATCCGGAAGGACCCTCTTGAAAATCCTATGAGGGAATCATAAGGCAAAACGCAGAGTCAAAACAACCATCCCTAAGTTCTCCTGAAACGCTTCAGTTTGTGTTTGGGCATAATATTTCAATTTCCAGATCTTTAATTCTAGGTGTATGACTCTCTAGAGTAGTACGGGCTAACAACTGGATGGTCCTAAACTTCACTCCCTTTCAATCAGCTTTGAAATTATCAATATATTACATTGGCTGACCCGCAAACAGCTAGTCTTATTAAGGTGGATCAGTAATTAAGATTGCCGTGATAGCTTTAACTAAATCATCTAAGCTGCCTAACTGCCGAAACTAAATTGGATCAGTGTTCGGAAATACTTAAAATTTAGCAAATTTTCAAATTTTTAAGTCTTTCCGAACACTAAGTCAAAAGAGAATTATAAGTAAAAAGGTTGGATATTACTCTGATTATGTACAATACTTTCCTTTTGTTACGACTGTTCCAGTATAGGTATTTATCTTTGTTTACAAAGGTACCGGACAAAATATCACGGAGTTTCGTCGGAAAATTAGGATTTTCGTAGTTGGTCTCCTAGGCCAGGCTGGTTATTCATTCCACAGTACACACCCTTATCAGTGAAACCACTTTCTTATATTTTGCAGTTCGGAAATTTTTTTCATTGTGATACTTTGGAGGAGGTTGATCGCGTGTTGTACGAGTTGAGCCGACGGATGTCGTTTGAAAATTAGTTTCATTTAAGAAAACAGCTTTGCACTTAATGATATAGATTCATAGTCTTAGGTTTCAATCGATAGAACTGAAGAACATTTTTGTTCGATCTCTTTGATACAGTTCGAACTAACAGGAACCTTTGACATTTGACACTTTGCGTGAGTGCGTTTGCTTTTTTATATGTTGTTTAAGAGAGGGAAAAAATCATAAACCATTGTCTTGTTTTTATGCGAATAATAAATATTTATATTCCTGTCTGAGAAAAATAGAACAGCGATTGACAGATTTGTCAAAAACATCTAAAAGAGAAATACCAGATCATCTGAAATACCGGCAAACATAATCCTGAAAAAAAGGAAAACTTCAAGGCTTATTAAGCAACGTTTGCGAGCAGTAGCTACCCTCCGTAAATATTCCACGTGGAAATTTAAAAACGTATTCCATATAAACGTGTGTGACGTCATACCCACAAAAGGCCTAAACAATTCAGGTTCACTTTTCGTCGCCTAGTCGTTTTGTGAAGGCAGTTTATTTACAAGGCAAAAACAGCACTTCGCCGCGAAGATGGCAGTTCACAAACGATGGTCGTATCCCCGCAATGTTCGTTTCAACGGTGAGTGGAGTGATTTATTTTCTTTATGGAATAGAACCGGAGAAAAACAAAAGGAATTGACACCCCACGGAGACGATCTTTGCAACTGACTTGTGAGCACTGCCCGACCATACAATGCCATATGAAGCTAGCTTACTTTGTAATGATAATAACTTCAAAGTGTCAAAGAAAACAGCGGAAAAATGACATTACGTTTTGTAGGAAATTTAATTTCATCGAGTTAACTTTGGGATTAAGAGGAATTATATTCACAAGGTAGCGGCGATGGTTGTTGAAATTTAAACAAACCACAATGTCTTTAAATATTTATTCCAAACACTATTGATCTGACATCAACGGATTAATCTAACGGGAAAAAGGCTTGAACTTAAAACTTAAACAAACAATTTTGTTCAGGAGTATGCGTGAACCCTTTTGAGTTAATTACCGCTGGATGTTACGAGGATAATTCAATAACGCGGATACTTTTTGGCTGAGTTTTATTTCATATGTTAATGATTACACCTGTTACCTGTATGTCGCACTTTCTTATACGGAGAATAATTCACGGTCGATGTCGTTACATGACATCTGAGTACATCAAGCAAATATCATAAGGGACATTTGCAAGAGACTGATTGGAGTGGAACCCGCGCCAGTTAAACAGAAACCCCGCAAAAAAATTATGGAGAAATATTTGGGTGCCAAATGGCTATCAAAATGCCCGCAATGGGGCCCTTTTTCGTTCATATACAAAACATTTAATTCTCGTGTTCTATGTAAAGAGGTTTTATCAATATTTCTACATTACAGTGTCGTATTTTCAGGCGTGTAATTTTACCCGGAAATTATTCCACGCCGTAAAGAGTCTCTAAAGCTTGCGTTTCTTACGTTTGCCCTTCGTCAGAGTGAATGACGAAGGGCTATTGCTCTGATCAAAGGGCTAACGCTCGAAAAGTCAAGCTTTAGAAAACCTTTACATTACCAACTCAGTCGATAAAACCAAATTATCTTGTTGTGACCCTATCGACGCAGCACCACAGTTTCTTTAGATACTTACTCCTGAATTTTGAGACTGTTACAGCCAAGTTGCAGCCGTTTCGATAAGTTCTGACAAGTTTAACAGCCAAGTAGAAAAATTTTGTTGTCTTTTTTCATTTAGTCATGCAACTGTCCAAACTTTTTTCCTTTAAATCGAATCAATCATGGAAAAGTAACTTAGCAAAAGAAACTGAAAACTACGCTTTGTGGAGCAGAGTGCGTGACAGCCTCAAATGAACATGTCACGCAATCTTATCACGACTACAGATCTATAAATGTTACCGGCGTGTTATCGTCTGTTCCTCAGAGAAAGGAAATCCTATCGGTGTTGATAAAGAAACATGAGCAGAGAATTCTAATAACTATTAATTATTACGGTAAAATTTGCGAAAGATGTCTCCGCCGATGGTGATCCTGTTGCAGGCTGGGTAGTAGTCCAGGGAAATTTGTCACGTGACGCTCGAGAGTACTCGCGCTTGATCGCGAGTAGTGCACGTAAACAGTGTCGACAGAAGCTGTCGCCTCGCCCAATTCATGCCTTGAATTTTGTAATTTTTTCAGCAGAACCTTTACTGCGATCAAGACCAACAAGTATGGCAGAGCCGCCAGAATCTTCCCTACCGGTACAAGTGCTCGAAAAACTACGTGAGTTGAATACAGAGCTTGCCGAAGGTGAGTGTGTCGAACTGTCTTGGAAGTAAATGAAGGGAAGTGAAATATGCCGATGTTTTATTTACAGAAAATATTGGTTGATCTTCATTGAAAACAGCAGTTGTAAAACTGTTTGGCTTGTCTTGATTCAAAGGGAGTGTAAAATCGAGTAAAAATTTCCTTGTGGCTCGTAATTTATAGCGAAATCTTCACATAGCTAACGTGATTGTGTCGCTACCTTGCATTGGAAAAAAACTATGAAGTCATGCATATATAAAGAGATTACACTCGGTATTTCCCTGTGTGATCACGATTCGGTGATGACTGTGTCAACATCATGTTTTAAAAACTCGTGCAACGGTAAAGAAAAACGTTATTGATATTAATACTATGCACATAGCAAAAGTATAAACAGTTATTATTGCGAAAGTACAATCCATCAAGCGATGTTACTTTCGTCGGCAACATAAGTTAACTGCTTGCAGATTTCCAATGATTTTTTTTAATGTTTTGACTCAACATCGTCAATAGGCTAACTACATGTTGCGATCTCCCTATGAATGGGATTTTGAAAGAATGTTTTAGCCCCCAGGTAGCACTTGATTAAACGAACCGAGTGGAAATAATTTTTTTGACAGCTTGAAAATGTCGACATATTTTTATTTTTCAAACGGGTTGCGAAATATTCTTAAAATTATTTGAAGCCATGCGAAAAAATTACAAGCTTGCAGTGTTTTAATCTGGGTTAAAGCAGTTTAGCCCTATAAAAAAATCGAGACGTCGAGAATCAATCATTTAAATATGACTAACTTTTGTTGTTTATGGCAATATTTGTTTGTGCGCGAGATTGTCTTTGTTTGCTCGTACTAATGATGATCTGGAATGTACCCTTACATTTTCCGTGAAGAGGATTGATATTTTGGAGTGATTCGTAAATTTTCTTCATTTTTTCCTCGGCGAATGTTGATAATTGAATATGGTAATTGCGAGATAATTTGAATTTGAAGATGGCCACGGTATATAAGTTTAGAGACACCTTCAACACAACCTTGTCGACACCAGTCAATTTTCAGATTAACCTCATTTTGTTGCCTTTGACTTTTCCTAGCCTTGATGTAGAGGATGTGGCTTCTCCATTCAAGAACAACTTTCAAATGATGGGACTTTTATAAATACCTCATTATCATTCATAGGGATACATGTCAAGTGCTGTCCATTGATTAAAAACTGATTTGGGTGCATAATGCATAAAATTTTATATTATCAGTTCCTTACTGCATTCATCAAACTACAACAAGTGAAAGCTGCCATTTTTAACATCTTGGGCTATTTGCAGTTAATTTCCCTGATATGCATATTTATTTCACTTCTATTACATGTATAGTCAATGTACCCAAACCAGACAGCAGTATTTGATATCTTTTCTCTTAAAATTGTCACTAAGGTGCATGTTGTGATCAGTGCCTGTGAAACGGTTTAAATTTTAGCTTATCTTGTAGGCAATCAAGTTTTAATTCCCTAGAGTGCCTTGAATGTGGTGCCTTAAGTGTGAGCAGGTGAATCAGTCTTGCATAAGCTCCTGCCACCAAGCCCCAGGATCAAACTGTCAAATTCTCTTCATTATCTGCGATACATTTTATATAATAATATTTACCACAAGTATTTAGTCTTAAATCAAGCAATATCCTTTACTTGATATTTTTCTTTTGTTTCATAACCACTCAAATTGAAGATTGATTGAATTTGTAAAGAGAAATTCCTCTTCAGTTACTCTAAGAGATGGAAAGGTTGTACAAACAGGCTGGCAATATTTACCACTCTAATGTTATATAAACAGTGAACTTAGACAAACTAATGGTATATGGCAAAGCTACTGGGTAATGATGCATGGACCATGTGAGGCCTGTAGTAGTTATGGATGGGTGGTGGTGCCATCTGTTACTAATCCCGCTTTACCATCTGCTACCTAGAAACAGTTCATCTCTTCTAAATTTTGTAACACATGATTGTGTTTCTTTGCAGGTGATATAACTCAGAAGGGATATGAAAAAAAAAGAGCAAAATTGCTCGGGCCCTACCTATCAAGAGGTAAGAATGGGAATTGTATAAATTTTCCAAGGATGAACTCAAACATTCATTGTTCTCCAGAGGCATCACATGTGGCAGCCAGCTTTTTAGCGGCCACTTGTTTAGTAAGCAGTGGCTAACTGGAGTAGACAAAACAGGAAAATGACTAGCTGGATCTGATGTGAATTTTGACCTGTTTGTTAATTTTGTATGAACCCTCAAAAGATTAAATTAAAACTGGAGTGAAAACAGTTATTGATAGCTAGGAGAATAGATATAAGCAGATAAGATGCTCATACCTTTAATTTGTTACTCACTAGTTTAGCACCAGCTACTGTACCTTTTTTTGCGGCTAGCTGCTGGAAAAAAAATTTCTGACAAAGTCTATTTCTGTTATTTTTATGGCAGCAAAGAGACTTTGGCAAGGCCTCTTAATAAATATTGTTTGTAATAAAGTTAGGTCCACAAATATTAAGCAATTAAATTACAGCTTTTTTCAAGACTTCCAAGCACAGATCATCTAATTAGCTACTACCACTGCAAATGCAAATACCAAAGTTTTCCTACTCACAATTCCAACAAAAGCAGTTGCAGCTTGGAGCACTGCCTAGTATGATTTATCAAGCTCAAAAATTAAAGGTCCAACCATGATTTGAACCCAGACCCCTCAATGCACGGTTTAGAACACAAACAATTTGACTACCTCTCTCCCCAGTTTCATGTACTACATTTCATGTAAAGATTCATTTGCAGGTTGAAAATGTAAAATAATTTATTAATAGTTGGAACAAATGAAATTCTTGTTTTATCTGCCATAAGGAGGTCCCCTTTGTATTTTTAACACTTCATATTTCCCCCAGACTTAGAAAGATGTGCTGTCTAAAGGACAATTTTAGAATGTTAAAAACTTATCAAAGAGTTGCTGCATAATTAACTGTGTAATTTGAAAAAGACACAAATTACTGCCACAAAAACCACTTAAAAGCTACAGAAAGATTTAGCAGGAAACTTTGGATGTATGAACAATATTTAAACATTACCATGCTATTTTTAAAATTCTAAATCCACTTACTTAGTAAGACCTGATTCACAAGTTTCACAAGGTTGGAGTGAGCACGATCTCTAAACCTGCATCATTAAAGAAGGATTTAGAATAATAGTCACAAAATCAACAATGTCGTTCTCAATTAAATGAACTGATCTTTGAATTAATGTAGCTTTGATATTGTTGTTGACCAGTTTAGCCAATCATGTGAAAGATAACTTTGCATGGTATTGCCCTAGCTAATGCTCATGAAACAATATGTGTTTCAACAATTGAGGAACAATATTAATAGGAGAAAAGAGATGTTGTTGTTTTCTAAGCTTGGTATCACAAATAGGTGATGGTTTAAGTAAGAGACACCTTTTTTAGGGTTTTTTTTTTAATTTTAAAATGTTAGACAATAGAGCCAGGGGACCACTTTACTGTATGTTTAAATTTTCATTTCAAGACTTCATTGTAGGACTTAGAGCTAATCTAGTTTTTGTAGGATTCAGACTTCAATATACAGTTTTGCCAAATTATAAACCTTATCTCTCTGTGGTTTCAACTAAAATTTAAAATATTTATGGTCTTTTTATAGATTCAAATGTTGCTTCACCTGGCAGTCCAAACATGAACGATCACTACAGCGCAGGTAGGTTATGTTACATGTCGTAAAAACATGGGAAATGTGCATCCAGACCAAGCACAGCTTATTCAACATGAAGTTGACAAGAAAGAAGGCCACAATAACAACAATCTGTTGTGTTAGTATATATTAGATTCACTCTGTGCTCTTTATAATTTTTTAGCTCTATGTATAAAGCTGATCTGTGTGTGTTCCTTGTGTTGCAAAGTTGATGTTTTGTGAAAATTCTTTTGAGATCAGAGTTGTGATATCTTTTTTCATTATCACTGAAATGTGTGAAGCTTCTCTGATAAGGACAGCTCACACTATTTTACTATTTAACCTCTAGTCAGAGCTTAATCCTTGAAGTTACATGTATGGTGTTTTTTTGGCATGCGTGTGAAATTTGATATTGAGATTGGCAATGAAATGATATTTTTAAGGTACTCAGATGTGATTGGAAAGATTTTGTTTTGCAGTTGAGCTAAACTGTCTTGATTTTTGGGTAGAAGATATTAAAACACTTTTATCTTTGTGTATTTATTTATTTAATTTTGTTGGATTTAGAGTGCTTGTTTACTTTGCTACTTATGTGACTTTCAGTATAGATATTTTATAACAAAATTGTTTTTAAATTGTCCAAAAGATTGTCAATTTTTCATGCCAAATTCAAATATATATATATATAAGTGAAAGAATCAAAGAGGATGCATAGATTCTCCTAAGCGCTCGTCAGACAGATCTTTTTAGAGAAAAGTTCTGTCTGACAAGCGCTTAGGCATGAAACTCAGAGTAACAGAGAATCGATGCGTCCTCTTTAATTCTTTAACTTATGTATACTTAGCTCTGCTACCACAGCATTGAGCGCTTTATGCCAAGGTAGACTCTACTCCCACACTTATATATATGTATATATATATATCGTGGCTCTAAGCTGGGACTGTTTTGGTTGGTTGCCATGGCAAGTAGGAAAAAAACTTTTGGCAATGAATTTTGAAATAAATTTGCTACAATAGTTTTCAATTTAGAAAACCTAAAGGTATGTTTGATAGTCTTGTATCAAGCTGTAACATTTTAAATTATATATCTTCTAAAGGTAAGGCAAGATTGACATTTATATGAAACAGAATGTCATATTGACCACATTTTCTTTCCTTGAGTAACTTCTACTGACTAAGATTTTATTTATGGTGACCATGTGATGATTTTAGGTCACAGAATAGTTGAGCTCAGATCTCTGTAAAGTTTTTTAACTAAAAAGTGATTCCAGACTATGTCTGCTTTGTGTGTCAAAATTGAGGCTTTACAACATGGTAAATCTTTCAACATGTTTTAAAAATAACACATTTCATTGTCATCTTAGTGCAAAGGTCAGAGGCTCTGCAGGCAGCCTTAGCAAAAAGACTCAATACGCAAGATGAGATGCCTGCACCATTTAAAAGACAGTCACTTATGAGGCGAAAGCCTGTGGAAAATGGCACACAACCGCAACTTCTAAGAGGTACATTAATGTACATGAACTGTAGGTTAAACCGATGCAAGAGATGGAGACTTTTTACAATATAGGTTGCATGTTGGAGACCAGATTAGATGGTCTGGTTAACCTTTTGAATGACCATATGTAGCTAATTTCTCCCATGAATATCACCCCCGAATCACACATTAAGACCATGAGAATGAAGGAAATGATCACCAACTACAGAAGTTCTTGATTGTGAAACAAATTATCCTTGATAGCACTGTAGGTAGTGTATAGAGAAAAGTATGGAGGATATACATACTGATGTTAGGGTGTAACAGGTTACTGTAAGTCCTTGCTTAGTTATGGCGTTGTAATCTTTGAGCATGGTAAGTAAATCTCACAGGGCCTCTGTCCACCCAAGAGTTAAAAAGGTTACTGATGAACATTCAAAAAAGTTGACAGAATGCTCTGAGAAACCTGCAATACATTAGCATACCATTCAGAAGAAGTAGCAATACTTCTGGTCTCGTTATGTTGCTCCCTTTGTTGGGCCTCCCTTCGTATGTGTCCTTGTTAAACAAATGCCTAAGTTGTACCCTGCTACACTTTGCTATGCCCTATTCTAATTAACCCTCAAACACCTTAACATCAGTATACACTTTCTCCATACTATTCTCTATACATTTCCTATGGTACTGACAAAGAGAATTTGTTTAACAATCAACAGCTTTGTTAGTTGGTGATCATTTCCTTTATTCTCATGACCTCAATGTTTGTTTTAGGGTAATATTGATAGGAGAAACTACTTGCTAATCACTCTTAGGGGTTAAAGGGTCAAAAAAAATACTGTCATCATGTATTATTCCAATGAGTACTGTCTTTCTTGAAGTGGACTTTAGATGAAGAATTTTAGTTTTATTCTTGGTTTTATTGTTGTGCTTGAGCAGGACACCACTTTCACACTGCCTCTCTTCACCCGAGATTATAAAATTATCATGTTCAGTAAAGGGAGTGTCACATCATGTTAGAGAAACTGGGATGAGTTCATGTGGTTTTGGCTTGACTTTCCTTGTGAGAAAGCTTTAAAATGCTCTGTGGGATAAGTGTTAACCAACAAGTATCATTCCCAATTTGTCATGTCATAATTTACTTTATGTGGTGTTCAAGTGGTCCCTATTGATTTTTCATCTAATGGGGTATCTAAATTTTAGGTTCTGTATCTTCACAAGACTCTATTGGAAACCAAGCCCCAAATGAGTACACTCCCCCTGGCTCAGTTAGTTCTCGTACCTCTATACCTCGAGCAGGCTCTGAGGAATTCCCCTCCCCTCCCCCCGACATGTACATACAACACCGTCACAGCACAAGCAGTTTCCCTCCTGTAACCCCTCCCCCAGACTTGACAAGGCAAGGACCATTTGATACCAAAGGAAGTCGAGTGATGCATATGTCATCAGTGAGGACAATAGAGGATGATGGACAAGTGTCAGGTGAGATTCATTGAACCAACAAAATTTTTTTTTTTTCAAATGAGTGTTAAAAGATTCATATTTGTATTGTAATGTGGTTTTATCAACTAAACTGATAAATTAATATAAATTTACAGCCAAAGAAAGTCTTAATGGTGCTGCAATACCCCTTGTCCCCCTTAAAGCAACACCACTTTTTCTTTAGAAAGTCATTTCCTTTACTCATATTTGCATTGGTTTTCGTCACTGTCCTTGGTGATTGGTATAGAATTCTGCACCATTCCCTCAACCAAACTGATACAAAACTAACTAAAAATGTTTACAATGCCCTTACCTTTCCCTTTAGTTTTCCCTAGGCTTTTTCTGAGTTCCCATTGAATATGTTTTGTTGAAATTTTCTAAATTTGGCTTTGGTGATTAATACTTTCAATTGGTTTGGCTAAACAACCCTAAAGTAAAATCTTTCATTCAATACTCAAAATTCTCCTTGTCAGCACCCCAGGAAATGCATAGAGAACAGTATGGAGAATATACATACTAATCTTAGGTTAGTGTTGCATTAACATGCACATGATGTGTGAGATTCAGTAAGCACAGACTTTTCAGAGTCAAGATACACATATAAGACTTCTCAAGTCTCTCAAATACACCCCCATGTGTGCAGGATCACGATATGACAGCAGTGCAGTTGAAAAGCTCACTCTTTGGCAGCAAATCAACTTAAGATCTTTAAGCATACATGCATGTTCATGCTCTAGTTACAGTTAAATCAGTTAATACAATTTCGATCACAATGATTCATTTGCCTCCTTTTGTAGTGTCAAGTAGTAGAGTATCATCAAAAATTCAACAACTTCTCAATACACTAAAGGTACAGTTAAATGTGATGAAAATAATTTGGTTTCATCAACTGAGTTGATATTGTAGATTGGCCTCTGTAAAGAGTTTCTAAAGTTGACATTTGAAGTTGAAGCCCTTCATGAGAGCCAATTGTATAGGGCTAACACTGGGAGCATCAGCTTTAGTATCTCAGTATGTAGGCCAGTCTACATTATCAACTCAGCTAATAAAAAAAAATTATCATCTAATAGCTTTGCAGATGCAACAGCACAGTTTCTTTGGAAACTTACTCCCTTTAATCTTTAAACCCCTAGGAGTGACAAGCATCTAATTTCTCCTTACAGTATCACCCCTGAATCAAATGCACAATCATGAGAATGATGTAAATAATCAACAACTACAGAAGCTCTTGATTGTTAAGCAATTTCTCCTTGTCAGCACCTTTGCAAATGTATAGAGAACAGTATGGAGAATATGCACTCTGTTGTTGGGTTAATCATTTATAACAAAAATACACTTTTTCCAGCAGATCAATTCACTAAACTCTAAGATGAGAGGTGTACTAGCTTTAGTTGTTGTTGTTTAATTGGTCATCTTAATTTTTGGGTCATTTTATTTTTAAATGTGTTTTTCTAAATGTCTCAGAGGCCTAAAAGAAAACCATTGGAACAGTTTTACAAAGAGGAGGATGATGAACTTCTAGAAGGTAACCACATGAAACTTTACATCTCATACCTCCCCATCCATATCTTATTTGTAGAGGAAACATTTTATCATGAATCTACAATTGGTGACAAAATAGGCCATTTACAATTGTGTACTTAGAGTGTGCCTCTGATGCTATCAACTGTTTTAGTACGTACTAATAATGTTCATTCTGCTTAAGCTGATTTTATTGTTCTGTAGCAACTAAACCTGATCCAAATGCTCCTCGACCTGAAGGACAAACCCTACGACCTGTCACTGGGGAAATTTTGCAGGTAACTAAATATGTTATTTTCTGAGTTGGAGGTGTGCACAGCTGTATGGGAAAAACTGTGCCCAAGTTCCTCTTTGCAAGCATGTTTTTTTCCCAGACAGTTTTTCCTAGAATGGTAAATAACTTGTTTTTTTCTGCTGGTTTGTTTTTTTCCCATTTTACTACCAATGTTGCTGTGAAAAAAAAATTACAGACCATGGTCTTCATGGTAAAAAGCTGGACCAGTTCTGAGCTTCAAAGCAAATATTTTCAATTAATTATTGTGAACCCTCTGTCTGTAAAAAAAACATTTATATTGTATAATAGAATTGTTCTGTGGTTGGTATTGTTTGACCCTCTCTTGTTTTCATGATGTTACAGGTTCCTGAGGAGCTGCCCAAGAACTTGGAGGAGGCTCTAAGCAAGTTTGCCACCAGGTCTCCAAAAGCTTCATGCTTCTCTGTTGTGGACAACCATGGGAAAACAAATGTTACTCTGACATATGGTTGGTGACTGTAAACTTTTCTAAATTATGACTGGTTAATTTAATCTCTACTTGTGTACAACAGTATATTCAAGCTCAAGTACCATTACTGTGGTACAATATCGATACTAACAATGAATTTTTTTTCAGTTTAGCCACAATTCCTACCATTTTTAACCCCCAACTATCCAGTTTTGATTTATTATTTTTTCCTCCTTAGTGCTTTTTGTTACCTTGATATGAATCCACTTTGTAAAAGAAAAGAAAAATCCCTAGTTTTGTTTAGATTTTCATGGCAGATATATGGGATAAAGTACATATACTGGTATTGTTAGGAAAAGCTGTACCTGTTACTCATCGCTTAGTTGATAGGCTACGGCAATGTTGAAATGCAAGAGAGGACAAGTGAGTGCATGTCACACTGGCTTATTGAAGAAATTTCCAAGTGGTGTTTTAATTTTGAGTTTGATTTTTAGGCAAACTTCTGTCAAGATCAATGAAGCTAGCTTATGCTTTATTGAACAAAGTTGGAAGTCACAAGGAGGGAACATCAATTATGACTGGAGACAGGGTGAGTTTGTTTGATCTACACTGGAATAAATAAGTGGAAATAAGAACTCACATTTATAGGCAGTTTTTTCAGAACTTGTATTATTCATTGTTGTAAAATGTGCAGTAATTGTTTACAGTTGTGTGATGCACACTTATATGTAATGCACTATATTCATGTCATGTTCCTGAATCATACATTTTGGTGGTGGGAAGCAGAACAATTTGAGAGTCAGTGCAGTCTTGTCATTAGAAGCCAGTAGGTGGCAGAAACCTGCTGCAATTCAGACCATTTTGCAAGGCTACTTCATGAAATGCAATCAAAGACAGAAAAAAAACAGTATCTTTGAACTGATTCTCAAATCAATGTCTGGCTAACAAAAGTTACTCAAACATACCACCAAATGCTGGATCTCAAAGAGTTTCAAAGATCAAAGTTTTGCAGGGAGCATACCCTCAGACTCTCCTAGAAGGGCATGTTGCAAAGCAGTACACCAAGCTTGCTGCCCAAGCATATATGTAGCTCACCTTGGTAGTCTACTCAGTTCAGATCACGTCATACATCCATTACATTTTCGAATGAAAGCAGTGGGGATTTTAATCCAGAGCAACGTACTCTAAATACAAGGGAATGATGGCATGCTATCTAGAAAATTGTCCCTTGTCCTGTAGACACCCATTATACTTGTTTACATGAAAGCCGCTCGTCCTCCATACTGGAAGGATGAGCAATATCTAAAGCACTGGTCAGAAAGAAAAAAAAAGATGCTATTCACCTGAATTCTAAGCTCGGTTATCAAAGAGAAAAAAAAAACAGCAATGAGCATGTACAATTTTTTTTCCTGGTACAGGTTGCATTGGTGTATCAAGCTGATGACCCCATCAATTTCATAACAAGTTTTTATGGATGCCTTATTGCTGGTATCATACCTGTTCCTATTGAACCACCAGCAAGCAAAGATGTAAGTCTCAAAATATTGTATTTACTCAATCAAATGTGGTGCTAATTAAAATCTTAGCTTCTCCAAGTTGGTGTTTATTCAAGAGTGGCATTTATTCAAGAGTGGCATTGATTTCTAACCAAACTTCTTGACTACCATGGGCAGTTTTTAGCGTGCATTTTATTTAGCACTGAACTTGTACTGAGTACATCTTAGAAAAATAAGTTTTTCTTCTGCATCAGTTTCCTATATCATATGGTTTTGCTACTGAGTATAGTCTCCAAAGCTAAGTGGCAGATTTTTTTCAAACTTACTTAAATTTCTGTTACAGGAAATGAGTATTCTAAGCTAAGAGTTCAAACACTACCTCTGGATTGAATGCCAGTATCTCTATTGTATTGTATGTAACCACAAATAATTATTCAAATTTCTCTAAAGGACTTGCCAGAGTTATACTCCTAGGTGAAGGGAAGGGAAGCACTGTTTGACTTAAGTATTTTGCCCAACAAGACAGCAAAATAACCCAACTTGGGCTAAAATGTGAAGAGGTCTTTAAATTCAGAGTCAGAATTTCAACTGCTTGGTTATTCCATATCTCATTTGTTTTTCTTCTGTATAATTTTTTCATGCCATTAAATTTAAACCCTGTCTACCTAAGTGAACATATACTTTGTACATGTACATTAATGATCCTTAACTTTGAAGACCCAGAGTGAAATGTGAAACCTATTTTTACAGTATCCTGGTTGTCAGCAAATTGGCTTCCTTCTTGGAAGTTGTGGAGTTTCCTGGGCCCTGACTTCTGAAACATGTCTCAAGAGTTTACCTAAAGATGACACAGGACATGTTTGCACATTTAAAGGTAAGAAATATTTCACTGGTTTTTGACTAATCTCCAATTCACTGGCCAGGGCAGTCTAAATAAGCTATATGTAATGATACTGGAAATTGTGTGTAGCTACTCACGCTGGAAACATGACTATGTGTAATTATCTCAAATTATGCAACTTGACACATGTGGTGGTGCTGCAGAGCATGTGAGTAGTACTGTAATGCACCAATCAATTTGAAGCTTCAACATCCCCCCTCCTCCTTCCCCCTGGGCAAACCACAGGCATTTGACCATTGTCCATGCTTGGGTGGTGGGAAATTTGAACCATGTGCTGCTGGGGTAGGGGACTTTAACCAGAAGCGTCAAGTCTTTTCAATGAAATACAGGTGTTATATCTTGAAATAAGGAGGTGTTTAAGGTCAATTTAAATAGTTCACTTTCACCAGTGAAGGGCTTATAAGGTCCCTATGAATTATGAATTTTTAATTATTGGCTACTTCTTTATTAAAATCCGCAGTTTCATTCCTGCGTTTCTTATTCATGACAGTGCTCAATCATTCACCTTAGCCTGTGTTCACAGCCCATGTACCATTTTCTTACCTCTTGACTGATTGCTTCATTGATTCAATATTAACTTTGTTTGCTTTCAGCAGTTGCACACTGTACATATTTTTCATATTTTTATGTGCAGTGCTTTCTTATAGACAAGTATTTTTCTTTAGGTTGGCCCAAGTTACAATGGTTTGTCACTGCAAACCTTAACAGACATCCTAAAGATTGGCAACCACCTTCCAATCTGGACAGAAGTTCTCCAGCATACATTGAGGTTTGCAAGCACTGTGGTTGATCTATTGTAGTTCATGAAGTCCATCACTTGTTTTACCTGCTATGATGTCATTAAATCATGCTGCAATGACCTTCTCTGTGCAAATCTTGAATTGGATTTGGGTTGGAAGAACCCGGATATAAAAGATCTAGGTGTTCAACAGGATTTAAACTGACCTTTCATATTGCAATCTCTTTGAGTTTTTTCAACCACCTGAGTTTGAAGCCTCTGGCATGGGAACAGATCAATTTTTTTAAATTCAAACTGTCTAATTCTTTGGTAGAGATGGAACAAATGTACATGTAGGTAAAGGTTAGGATCAGAAATTGATTTCAAACTGGGGAAATGGAATAAACTATGCAAATAATCTTTGAACTGAATTTTGAACATGTTAAATTGCATTAGAGAAGTTTGAAATTTAATCAAGTTTTCTGTTTGTCACCAGTCCACAGTAGGAAAGGATGGGGCAGTGATGGGTGTGACTGTGACACGGATGAGTATGAACCTACATGCTCAGGTCCTGAGTCAGGCATGTTCATACACGGAAGGTGGGCAGTGAAAGGCTTTGTTAGGTTTTGTGCTCAATTTTTTGATGCTGAGTTTAAAGTCACTGATTAATATCTTATATGTTCTTTTCTGAAAAGTTGACCTTCTGGTACCAAATTTTGAGTACATTTATTTTGTTGGAATGCAGATGGCAGGATTGTTTTACCCCTTCCAAACAACATTTGCAAACACAATTTAGCAAGTAATTTAGGATGCATGTTGTAAAAAATACCTCTAAACACACAACCCAGCATTACTGAACAGAAAACAAGCCTTTGTCCCCTCTTTATTTTTTCTTTTCTTTTTTTTTTTTTTTGCAGTCCAGGATTTTGAGCCCTTATTAAAGATGTAAATAATGGGTTGCTCAACCCCCCCTCCCAAAAAAAAAATTTTTTTTTTTAATTTAATCATTTTTGTTTAATTAGGTGAAATAATGATCAGTGTTCTTGACCCTAAGAGGGAAGTTGGATTGTGGCATTCCATTTTAACAGTGAGTGTGTTCTTTGAAGTTCTTTAAGTTTTTGGTCAGCATGTGTTCCATATTCTCATAATTTATGTTAGTCTGGTGTACACTGTAGTTGGAGAAAATCTCTTTTTGTTGGTGTGAAGAAGGGTATATATAATTGTAAGCTTTGCAAGAAGTATGCCACAGTCCCCATAGGACCGTGATAGACACAAGGAAATTCTCTCACACTGTTAAAAATAATCATTTTCTGTCTTTTTTTGCAGAGTGTTATGAATGGAATGCATGTGATTTATGTACCACCATCCGTTCTAGATCATTCACCAAACATGTGGCTGCAGATGGTAACAAAACACAGAGGTAAATGATTCTCCAAGTTTCTGCAAGCTTCAACAATACCTTAAATTTTCTAACCACTTTCCTGATGCTGAAATTGCTTATTAAAAAATGATTCTTTGATAAGAGCAGACACTCAGTTGTTGTGAGATGAGTACATTATCTCTGCCATTTTTTTTCCATTAGCAACATGTGCTTTGGTCAGTTCAAGGAATCTCCACTGGTCTCTTCATGCCAGCAAAGACATCAAAGATGTCAATCTTGGTACCATTCGGTTTTTACTTCTGGCAGGTGCAGTGAATCCATGTAAGTGATTTTAGGGGAGCTAACTTAACATTCAACTCCCAAGTGCTGTTCAGTATTTCTCCCTTCCAGTTTTCATACATTCTTTTGTTAATTATTAAGGAGAATTTGGCATCATATCAAGATTATCTTCTCCAGCTTATAAGTTGTCCATTTGCCTCACTTATTTTCCTCTTGAGTTTGTTGGATGAAGTTTATTGCCAGTTAACCAGGGTTTGCAAAAAACTCTGTAGGCCTGATAAGTTAAGGAACCTTGGTGACTGATAATTTCTTTTCTGAGATTATAATAACACAGATGCTCATGTAATGTGATAGAGTAATCTTTTCTCCCTAGTCTGACACCAACTTTTTTATTGTTAGTCAAAAATCGAAATGCCCTGGAAAAGTTGGAAAGATTATGAACCTGGTCAGTCAGAGGGTTTGATAGCAAATTATTCATTTTAAGCTTTGCAGAGGACAAAGTACTTGCCTTACTATATGGATGTAGTCTACAATACAAAATAATTTTATTTGCCATTCATAGAAAGATAGTAGTAGAAATATTACAAGATAGTTATAAATCATGGATGGTTTACATCACAAGGTTAATAATTTTACAATACTTATGAATAACAATATTATAATAGATGGCAAGGGGGCCTTGAGAAACCACAGAGTACATTTCTGACATCTTTATTTATTTTTCTTCCTAGGGTCTTTGTCAGCCTGTGATTCTTTTGTAAATGCCTTTGAAGCAAAAGGTTTGAAACCTGAGGCCCTCTGTCCATGTGCAAGTTCAACAGAAACAATGACAGTTGCCTTAAGAAGGTAATTAACTTTCCCACAAAGCATTATCTCTACTGCTGTTTTTTCTTTTATTGTCATTCTCAAAACCTGACATTGTAAGTATTACCTTAAATTCCACATTCACTTTTAACATGTTACATGTTGTGATTCAATGTTCAGACCGGGCAAGCCAGGAACTACTGCAACAGGGCGTGGAGTTCTTTCATTATCTGGACTGAGTTATGGTGTGGTAAGAGTTGACAAAGAAGGATCTCTAACATCACTGACCCTGCAGGATTGTGGGACAGTGTTGCCTGGAGGTAAACCTAGATCCTTTTTGTATTATATTGAGGTAGTTTAGCTCTTTGTTAAACTTATTTTTGGCAGCATAAATATGTGTATAGTTGGTGGGTAAAAAGGGAAGTTGGGGGCAAGAATGTTGGAGAGACCCCCCCTCCCCCCACCTTTGTGACCAGCCAGCCCTAAGAGAGTGAATCACACGTGAGGCTGACAATCCCAGCCATCAACTCCCACACACGGTAGGAACCACTGGCCACCACAAGCATATCACCAGTTACAATTTGTTGGTGGCATGAGTGAACTGTATTTAACTGTACTTATTCATTTTCAACTTACAGCCAAGATAGCAGTGGTGAAACTTGAAGGACCCCCTTACTTGTGTAAGAGTGATGAAGTTGGTGAACTGTGCATATCAAGTGGAGCCACAGGGAGTGCATACTGGGGTCTAGCTGGAAAAACAAACCACACATTTAAGGTAATAGAGAGTTTAAATGGCTGCACATGCGCATAATGACTTCAATTATAGAGGGCTGAATTTCCTAAGCAAACTAAGGTATTCCCAAAAATCTTGAAGACTCTCTCACCATCATAGCAATAAAAGCAAAAGTTTCACTGTTTCTTTGTTCTTTTTTGTTTATTGTAGCAAGATAGCTATGATGATTATTAACTCTTTAACTTGTAAGACCTGATAGGTAATTCTCCCCTCCAGCTGGTACACATTTCCATATAAATTAGTTACACGAATTTGATGTTAGATCAAGTTAACAACTTCCACCTGATAAGTCTGAGTAGTCTCATTACACATTTGCCAGATGATGTATGGATACTTTAGGGAGAAGTTACGTGTTGATCACTTCTAGGTTTTATATAAAGAGACATTGTGTTTTCTAATGTAATGCATTCTGATTTTGCTTTGATCGACAGGTTCAACCAACTTTAGATGATGGTGCACCATTTGAACAGTACCCACTTAGTGACTTTGTTAGAACTGGACTGCTTGGATTTTTAGGACCAGTAAGAAAATATTTATTTTAGTGCTAATGCTTTGTTTTTCTCTAAGTTCACCTTGAGCAATTGCACATCTGTCAACTGCAGTTTTTTGAGAGCTGAGCATGCAAAATTCTCATGTGTTCATGGGTGACTTTCACCTTTTTGGCCTATGGTAACTTGACTGAATCTTTCTTATAAAATGCCAATAGAATGGTGCATGAGTTGACTGGTGTTGCCAGAAAGTTCTGATCCATGAGAGCAATCTCTTTGAAAAAAAGAGTAGTTTGATTAGTTGGATTTAACAGGCTATTATATGGCAAGTGCGTTAAGAGCCACACATTTCACCTTTAGTGATGAAAGGTGCTTTCTCAAAGCATTTTTAGATTAAACATATGCGAATTTGACCTTTTTACTGTGATGGTGTGAACTGAACATAATCGACTGGAGCAAAACTTGACCTTGCATTCTTTTTCTTGGTTGTTATTGCCTGGTGTGATAGAGTGCTAGAGGAAGGTTTGAGTCCTTGGAATTTCTCTGTAGGGTGGTTTAGTATTTGTGTGTGGAACAGCTGATGGTTTGATTAAAGTCAGTGGAAGACGACACAATTCTGATGATCTCAAGGCAACAATCCTTGCTGTCGATCCAGTGAAATTTGTCTACAGAGGCAGGTGGGTGACAATTAATAAAAATATTGACATTTCAAAATTGCTTACATGGTTGAATTTTAGTGTGAAAAAAGTCAGTCCACAGATCCTTATTGAAGACATCTTTGGAGCTTATTTTGTTTTCTTCAGCATGAAGCGCATGCGTAGTGATGACATTGTTAGTGCTGGTCGTTTAGAATATATTGAGTCTGAAATTTGTTGAAGGGGAGGAAAAGGGTTATTGAAAATTATCACCACAAAGAAAGAAACCTTCTAGAGATTGTGTCTAACATCAGATATGGAAAAAGATTTCGCTCTATTTTTGTAGATGCACAGTGATGTACAGTGTTAAAGTAATTTTACGGACTTCATTATCCTTTTTGTTACTTTTTTCGCAGGATAGCTATATTTTCACTGTCAATCCTAAAGGATGACAGAATTGTGGTAGTAGCTGAACAACGACCACAGTGCACAGAAGAAGAGGTGAGTTCAAACTGTTAACTTTGTTGAGAAAGCGAAATAAACCCTTGACTCTAGGGATTGATCTTTCCCTGTATTCTCCGTACAATTACAAGACACTGCCACGTAGACAAGTTAGGAGAATTAATAAAATCAACACGGGAATAAAATTTGTAAGGAACACGAACTTCTCACAACTAACCAACAAAGAATGACAACAAGGAAAATTATTTTTGACATAGAGCGCTTTTCGAAGGAGTATCGGAAAACACAAATCAAAGCAATCGCAAAAGCCTATCAGAAGTAAAAAAATATTAGGAGAAGCTCATCAGAACTCAAAGAAAAAGCTAGTTGACTCCCTTAGGCGCAGAAAATCATTAGTGAGCGTGATTGCACATAGCACGACGAAGAAAAACCAATGCAATGTCGGATTACTTTCAATACTCGTTTGAAAATTGCTCTCTTAAGAGTGAAAAATTCTGTGTTCATTTTCATATGTTCCAAATCAGTTTTGGAGATTTTTAGCAATTTTTCTGATATTACAAAATGTGTTCTTATCCCTTTTTCTAATGTATGATGACAATTTTTTCTGTCGTTAATTCTCTTACAGAGCTTTCAGTGGATGAGTCACGTGTTGCCCTCAGTGGACAGTATTCACAATGTAAGAATCTGTTTGAGAGGGTGTGAATTTTCCGGAACTTAATCGATAAGAATGTGTTTAAAATTGTGAGTAGTATTAGTGAACGGTATAAGCGGGCAGTATGGTTCTCAGAGAGAAAGGGATTGCGTACCATGTGGTACAGAGGAACCAATCATGTGGTAGGATTGGCATTCAAGATTGCGCTACATCAATTCGCCATCTTGGATGCCAATCTGGCCGTATGAATGGGGTAATTTGTTATTATCAACTGAATTGATAACGTAAATTGGCCGCCATGAGGAGTTTCTAAGCTGACGTTTCGAGCGTTAGCCCCTCGTCAGAGTGAAGTTTCAGTTTCGCTCTGACGAAGTGGTCAATTTACGTTATCAACTCAGTTTATAATACCAAATTACCCTGTTATACTCTCCCGCCGACGCAGCACCACGGTTTCTTTAGAAACTTACCCCCTTTGGCCATATGAATGGTTCATATTTTACCCTGTGATACATAACCCTCTTCTTTGATATGGCTGAGTACCATAGTGCTCCGTAATACAATTGGCGTGACACACAATACTTTAGGTTGAGTGTCGTTTGTGAAGTACTGAGGAATTGTACTCACATTGGAGTATTTTTTCTGTTTCAGGTTGGTATTTATTGTTTATGTCTCGTGGCTTCTAATGGATTACCTAAGGTGGGTTTTCATATCAACTAATAGTTTTTTTGAAATTTGCCGTGTTGCGGTATTGAATGGTCAAATTTGTATGGTCAAATTTGTATGGCCAAAGGACAATGTGTGTGTCTGAAAGCATCTGGATTGTGCGTCGTGAACTAAAACCCGAAAAATCACAACAGCCAAAACATGGACAGTCCCAGATAACTTTCAACGCCTTATCAACAAGTTTCTAGGAGATCTAAAGAAGAGTGGAACCTTTGCCCTGAAGTTATACTCAAGTTGTGTTTGTTTCTTTAGACAAGCTCCGGCGCTGTTCATATACACGAGACAAAACAAAAGTTCATGGAAGGTTCTCTTCACCCAGCGAACATTTTGATGTGTCCCGAAACATGCGTCACAAATCTACCTCAGCCAAGGCAAAAACACCCTGGTGAGAATCAGCTTATGTTGCATTACGCGTGACAAGCGTGGAGTGTCTGTTTAAAGTTAGGGCTTTTTATTAAAGAAAAATTCAGAGATTGTGTGATAAGCAAAATTATAGGCATTCATACAGTTGAGAATGCAGCACTGTGTGGAAAGCAGAACTACAAGCATTGCATGTGAGAAGTAAAAGTTGCAAGGGCCATTGTATGTAGGCAAAATACAGGTGCTGCTTTACAAACGAATATTCAAGGACTGCGTGATAGGTGAAATACAGCTTTGTGTGACAAGATGAATACATCATGTCATATTCTAGAGGTGAACAGCGCTGCAGATCATAAGGACTTCGCTGTTTAACATTATCTTCAGTTCAAGGCTGGGTTGAGTGAAATTTGTTTCTTTTCCTCAGAGCCTGGTCCTGCTGCCACCATGGTCGGTAATATTGTAATGGGGACAAGAATAGGAGGAGCCGCTGGCCGAGAGATCGCAGACATAGAGGAGGACAGCGATATGGCGAGAAAGGTAACGTAACTCACATAGCGCTAGCATCTTGAATGAGTAAACACTTCTTTCGTTTCTGTTATAGCAGCCTTACAGCAGCTTAAGCTGTGACCTGAAGGTATTTTCCATATGAGGATTATTAACGCCTCCTTTAGGTCAAGGTCGTGTGACATACCTAAACAACTTGTAATTTGAAGGGAGACAGATTACGTCGGAGCCACAAGGAGATTTTCACGGGAAGGGACGAGGGGGATGAGGTAACAAATTTCGGTGGGTTTAAGTGAAGTGAAAACAATGAAGGGAAACATGGAAAACTTTTCAGCCGGAGGGAGTTATTGTCATTAGTTGCAAAAGTTCTTGTAGCTAGTACCAAAGAGATGTTTTTAGACCTAGAACATAGAATGACTCTTTAGATCAGAGAAGCGTGATGAGCTTTGACATGAGTGAACAAAATACTCTCTCTACCTGACTAACTTTGCGTAGCGCAACTATTGGAGTGATATTTTACAAATATAAAAATAAAATAAAAGAGGCAATGTCGTATTCCCTTATGGGCTCCTGGCAATGTCAATTAAATGGGATCATCGTATTCCAAACGTTAGCAAACCTAGATTTTTCAACGGAAGACGACATGAGTAATATCGAAACATGTTTTGCAAACTTGAAATGTAATTTTACGTTTTGTTCCGCAGTATCAGTTCATGGCTGAGATTCTCAAGTGGAGGGCACAAACCATGCCTGATCAGGTGTTATTCACACTAATGAATGCCAAGGTGAGTCACTATTGTATTTAGAGGAGCGGTTTGATGGAAAGTCACCAACTCCGTCGAAAGCCTGGTGCTAGCTAACGTAAACAGTGTGGTGAATCGATGGAATCTAAGTAAACCATAACAAGCCCTGGAATGCACGCGCGAGAAGAAAGCTTGTTAAGGTCACAGAAAGCGCGGGAAAAGTCTCATGACCACAGGCGAAACACCTAGTTTGTGGTTTATTTATTGCTTAGGTTTACTTGGTTGATAATTTGCTCTAAAACGTCAGTTGTGCTTTGTGTTGTTTTATTTCAGGGCACTGTCTCAGCGTTCTTACCAACCCTCAGCTTCATAAGCGAGCCGAACGCGTCGCGCAGATGGCTGTGGAACAAGGTCGTCTTAGTTCTTTTGACAACGTAGCTCTTCTTTTCAATCACCCCTGGTATGTTTTAAGTCTCGTTGCTCGTTTAGAATTTCACAGCTTAAATTTTCAAAAAAACCTCTGTTTTGCGTCATCTCGTTGGGAAGGATTTCCACCTTGTCACAACGACTACATTATGGTAATTACAAATAGTTTAAACTGTGTTGGCTCAGCCTACCGCACGTGAAGCAACACAGGATAGCAAACAGCTACCTGAAACCAACTTTAATGAAAATGCGATCATGGCTGAGCCTCGTAACGCTCGCAGCTGAGCCCCTTAACCAATAAAAAATTGTATATTAAATAATAACGACCCCAACCCGAGAAAATTGGTTTATAACGAGATCATTCCATCGACCGTCCGCATATGCTAACAGTTTGAAATGCGGCAACAAAATCTTGGCAGTATAACTGTATTCTCAGTGTAGCCCTTATAACATGACACCTTCCTTTTGATAGGAAATGTTTAATGTGGTTTTCGTAACCTTTTTTGCTTACTTGGCCGTGTCCTTCTTTCTTTCTAGGTGTGGACTTCATAGTTGCAGTCTTTTTGCTTGCCTCTATGCTGGTATGATGTGATTGGCCTTTGGTTGAGTTTAGAAATAAGGGACCGCGAAACCATCGTATGAATGTGTTGAGAGAAAAAGCTATTTAGTAGTTCTCTTGGGTGTGACATTCCAACAAACAATTGCCTATGGGATAACCAGTTTCGAAGCCATTTTCATTGAGTTTCGAGGCGGGTCATCCAAGATTGCCAATGGTTTTTCCTGTTGTCTCAACCAATCAGACGAAAAAACCATTGCCGCTTGGTCTTTTTTGTTTCCAGTTGCTTGGAATTTTCACTGGCCTCATGCCAGTATTCCTGTTGTGTATTGCTTTGGTTTTGTTTTGTTTTTATGGAAACTGGAACTGGGTCCAAATCGCTTTTGTTATTTTGTGGCCATGAGGGTTTTATTAATTCCTCCCTCTTTCATTTCTTAGGTCTCATTCCAGTTCCCGTCCGTCCCCCTCACGCAAACAACATCTCCTCTACCCCTCCCCCGTCAAAATGGTCATTGACGTCAGCAAATCACGTGCAGTGCTAACAACTCACAACATCGCTACGGCGTTGAGATCCAAAGAAGCTGTTGGCGTAGTGGACATAAAATCATGGCCCACTGTGGTGGAAGTCGATGATGCCCCCTAAGAAGAAGCTGAACAATCCGTACAGAGCTCCTACACCGGAAATGATCGCTTATCTCGATTTTAGCGTCTCTACTACCGGAATGCTGTCTGGAGTGACGGTTAGAGTAGATGGACGCTTAGCATGTTCTGGTCTAACTTCAGGCCTTGAGGTGTTGCGCAGGGAGGGGAGGAGGGAGGTCCGTCCTTCCATGTCGGTAGAGTAATATAGAAATTTGAAAATAATCCCTCTAGCAAGCAACCTTGTACTGAGAAAAGATAATTTTATCAGTAGGAGATATTTGTTGATACAACACTAAATTCTCTAAGCCGGTTTGAAGAAATGAATAACACTAGAAAGGGAATTTGATTTAAATCTCAGTAGTTTAAGGAGTATAAAAAAACTTTTGTTTCATAGTTAGTAATTCCTTAATTTTTATCAACCATCCTTTTTTATTTTGGTTCTTACCACCTCAGGTGTTTTTTTCCTCTTAACGAAATGTTATTTTAGGTTTCCTCCAATTTTTTGGAACGTCTAGAAACGTGACTCAAAAATTTTGGTTACCAAATGGTCACGCAATAGTAGTGTACACTTTACATTACAAATCAATTGGAGCTTTCGTGTGTCACGCAAGGTTACCAAGTTTCTTTATTCTTTTCTTCACAGATGTCACACGCCAGCAGTGACTGCATTGTGTCGCTCTATGATTAGCGTGTGAGCTGTATCCTTCTCGTGACATCGCGGTTTGTCTCGACCCTTACTGTGGTTTAGGATTTCTACTCTGGTGTTTAACTGGGTAAATAACAACCTAAACACTGAGAATTTTTAATTATTCGTGTGTAAAATAAATGTAGATGTGACTTATTGTTTTATCCATCCTTTGCTGTTTTCTTTTCAGTTCATTCACTGACAATTCTTTCAATTTAACTTTTAGTGTCTATTCTGGACACCATACAATCCTCATACCTCCAGGAGACCTGGAGACGAATCCCGCTCTTTGGTTATCAGTAGTTAGTCAGTATAAAGGTGAGTTCTGTTCCCTGTTATGAATGATTCTCCTTCCAAACCCAACGAAAAAAGTATGAAGTTTTGCTGACTGTGTTTGTTTTCCTTCCCAGTCCGCGACACGTTTTGTTCTTACCCTGTTATGGATTTGTGTACCAAGGGACTGGGGCAGTCAATACCGGCGCTCAAGGTATTGTGGATATTTGTTTGAAAGAAGACACGTTTCGAGGAAGGTATCAGATTGATTTTTCGCCAGTGTGAAAGCTGAAGAATACGAAGAAACCGTGATTATCCGCCTACAGATTTAATGTTGTATCACTAGGCTACAAAGCTTGTGGAAAAATAACTTAAACGCCCTTATTCGCTTAGGTCAGCGTTGTTGAAAACGGTTAGTGTGGGAATAGAGTGAGGTGGTGATTAAATCATATACCCTCCCAACCTCCATGTTTGATTTTAGGGTGATACTGTAAGGAGAGATTAGATGCTCGTCACTCCTAAATGTCAAAAAGGGTTAATGTTATGTTATGCCTATTTGTTCTCACAGTCGAAGGGTGTCAATTTAACTTGTGTACGTAACTGTGTAGTGGTAGACGAGGAACGCCCCAGAATAAACCTTACCACAGCGTTTTCTACTCTGTTTTCTGTCTGGTCTGGGTCTTTCTGCTCGAGCAGTAAGCACTTCATTTGGATGCAGAACTAATGTTGCCATTTGCACGCAGGTGAGAATTCTCTAATTTGTCCATTATAAGCAATGAAAGGTGTAAGAGCGGGCACGCGCCTTGTTGACCCGCACTCTTGTTGGTTAAGGTACTTGCGTATGCAACACGCACGCATGTTCTATCTCACTCGCTCTGTGCACGTTTTGTTTCAGGGTGCATCCACGCCCGAGGCATCCAGCGTGTATGTGGACACGAGAGCCCTAAGAAATGACAGGTGAAATATGAAAACAATAATACTGTCACTCTGTTTAGACGTCTGATTGTGTTATGTCATCAAATTCTGATTCCTAGAAAGACTCATGAGGAATCTGTTGATTGTCGTAACACGATATCCAATTGAGCCTCAGAAGTCACCCGGCATTGTGTTGGTTTTGTTCCATTTCGTTCTGTGATTCGTTTTAAGAGCCGATCTTCTCTCCTAAACAATCAAATGAAAAAAACTTTAACTAAACGCGACATATTCAGCCGCATTTTTACACGCGTAAAAACCGTTCACACGTATTCACATTAATTTTTTTCTTCTTGCGAGTCAGACAGCGAGCAGTCCTGATTTCTCGGCTTAGTCATTTGCACAAATTAGCGAAAATAGCGCTCGAGCTCTGGAAGCGAGAAGCGTGCGCACCGTGCCCTCGGTGTTTGCGGTGCACGATTTATTTCGCTGACTCGCGCCACGGACTGAATAAGACACAGCGATAGCGCTTAGTGTAGTTATGATTGGCAGTTGTGAGTGCTTTAGCTTTGATAGCGTCATTCGGATATAATGAGCTCGTAGTCCCCAGATTAGTTTACAATTAGCGCATATTTCTTCAGGTCATACGATAAGCATCTCTTTTCATGAGAACTTTGGCAATGTAACCGTATTTTCACGTGCCTTGTCTTATTTTTGTAGAGTCACTCTTGTAGAACGAGGAAGTCCTCACAGTTTATGCTTATTGGAATCTGGAAGGTGAGTCTTGGCAAGATATTATAAACGAATGCTCGTAGTCTTGACACCTGTTATTTTCTTACAATAATTTTGTTTTGGTTTGGTTTTGGTGTTCAGATTTTGCCCGGTGTGAAAGTAGTGATCGCCAATCCAGAGACTAAGGGCATGTGCGCCGATTCGCATCTCGGAGAGGTACGTTATTCACGAATTATGTCAGTAATTCCCACTAATCAGCACTAATTACAAGTCATTTGTTATAATGTTGTAGATCTGGGTCACTAGCCCGCATAATGGCAGCGGTTACTTCATGACAGGAGAGGATACGCTAACAGATGACCGCTTCAACGTTAAGTTGACAACAGGAAGCACGACGGAGACTGCAGTCCCGTACGCGCGAACGGGATACCTGGGATTTATCAAGAGAACAGATTTCACGCAGACAGATGGAGGTGGGATGATACACTGCATGTATGATTAAGCTTTAGGAACTTTAAGATAAACTTTGCACTTTCAAACAAAAGCTCTCAAAGTGGTTCTACAAAGCAGTTTTCCTTGTTGTGCAATTTGCTGCAGTCTGAAATTAGACTACGAGCAGTCTCTCCTTATCAGCAAAGTCCGTCGCGCTAGTCAAAAAAGATTCCATTTTAACGTACCACATGGAGTTCAAGGAGTGAGGCGCCTACTTTTCATGCGCTTTACTTCCACGGTTCTGCGTGGCGTGCTGACATCTATTTTTTTTTCACTGACTGTTATTGACTCGCACGATGGACTTCACCGAAAAGCAGGGACTGCTCGTTGTCCAGTCTGATATGCTTGACGTACTTAAAATTGGAATGTTTCAACTACTCGTTGCAGCAATTTTCATATTCAATGCTACAAAATGCCCTAAACATTATTGAACACGGCTAGCTTCTACTTAAATAATTTTTTTAACGGTTACTATCCTTTCACTCTTAACATCTGAGTAGTTTTATTCCATGTAGATGTTACACATTTCTTTGTTAGTTATTGATCCCGTTGCGCATGTGTAGTTGGTTTGAGTTTGGCCAGTCGCGCGCCAATTTTCCTGTTCAAAATTTCATAGGAGAACCAAAGGAACGAGCGCGCAATATGCAAACAATTGAAACGTTCGAACACGAAGTTCAGTTAATTTAGCTGTGGTTATCCTGTTGACTTGACAATCTGTTTTGAGCTTTATCGCAAAAAAAGTAAACGGTTTAAAACGGCGTCACTTAATGACTTCGGCGGGATATTACTTGCGCAGACGCTAAACAGCTAAGTTGAAATGTAACCGCTTTTTTGTAATTTCTGTCGCTTAAATGTTTTTGTTGCTTTTATTTTTCAACAGCCCGGCATGACGCGTTATTTGTGGTTGGCCCTCTTGAAGAAACATGATATTGCGTGGTATGAGGTATCACCCGGTAGATATCGAGAACACAGTGACGAGATGTCATCGCTCAATCTGTGAAAGGTTAGTGTGATACCCTCGCACTTGAGTGTCTTGTCTCCTGTTGCATTTATCCATCGCTTCGTTGCAGATAAAATGGAAAAAGTCACCTTAGTTGCGGGCCGTTGGGTATAAAATAATGACTTTTTGGCCATCACATTTTTTCTTTTATTTCATTTATTTATTTTTCTTTTACCCTCCCCCCCCTAGTGCGGTCTTCACGATGACAAACCTACTTGTGGTAGCAGTGGAGCTTGATGCAGATGAACGCGAGGCACTTGACGTGGTTCCGCTGGTGACGACATCCGTACTGAATGAACAGCAACTTGTCGTAGGGGTGGTGGTAGTGGTTGACCCTGGTGTAGTCCCGATCAATTCTCGCGGAGAGAAACAACGGATGCATCTGAGGGACGGGTTCCTGGGGGACCAGTTGGATCCTATCTACGTGGCGTATAATATGTAGACACCTCACTGCTTAGTTTCGTAATTGAATTATGTCGTAGTTTTTTTAAATGACAATTAATAGACAAGTTTGAAATAGACTGTAGCGCTAGGTTTAGGTATAAACTAGCGTTTAGTAAGGCAATTTAGACAGGAACTACTGTCACGCGTGACGCGAGACCGTCACCTTACACGCAAACCTGTCGCGTGAGATTTTTTTACCTGGA
Organism: Pocillopora verrucosa; assembly: GCF_036669915.1. Taxonomy (NCBI): domain Eukaryota; kingdom Metazoa; phylum Cnidaria; class Anthozoa; order Scleractinia; family Pocilloporidae; genus Pocillopora; species Pocillopora verrucosa. The sequence continues at coordinate 11,550,104 of NC_089324.1, read as the reverse complement.
CGATTTCCATTGTAGTGAATCAGGTAGAGGCTGTTAATGTGGATTTAATAGCCTATGTGTTGTCGTACCCTCCTCCCTTCTCCCCTCAAGGGGAAACGGAACCCTTCCATTTCTTCTTGGGAGGGAGGGTAGGGCTACACGCAGGCTAGGATGTAAATGCTTTATAATGAGAGAATTCTCGAATATAGTTTGCGTTCGACATAACCGCGTTGTTCATCGAATAATTTATGATAATTTTTTGAACTGGTTGGTTAGCGTTAAGCAAAATTATTTTCATGTCACACAGTAGAAAGCATCATTATAGTAATAGAATTTTTCACAGTGCGGGGAAACTGTGTTTTTTTTTTTCACCAGGTATTCTTAGTGGATGGTGAACTGCGATTCTTTTTCCATGATGTTGTAATGTGGTAGATTGCATAGTAATTTAAAATAGTTCGCGTAAATAATACGTCTAAGAAAGTTACAAATTAATCTCTGCAGAACATGAAGGTGTTCATATCTCTTCGGCTTATGAACAATTATCTCCACAGTCCTATTTATAACAAACATTCATAACTAACTGATTAATACTGATCGACTAAACCGATCAAAAAATTCGATACTCGCGCAACAGCAGGGCTCGAGTTTGATTGAGTTCCCTTAGAGTAATTTTCAATTGAGTGTCGAAAGTACTCCGGGGTTGCATTGGGTTTTATTTCACTTTGCTTTGCAATCTATCTACGGGAGAGGATGTTTCATCTAATTGAAAAATAAAAAAACTAGGAAAACATATTTGTCTTTTTTCCAAACTGATAGAATTAGGAAAAAAAAATCATCGATTACTGGGGCAACGAAATCATTTCTTCTTTGACCGACCTAGCAGGCGAATAATTGATTTTCTATTTTGTAAATTGTTACGTAGTATTTTATATTGTTTTGAGACGAATTCTGCAAGCAATGTTTGATCTTATATTAGGACTTTAGATAGTTGAGTCCTTTGTCGACAGACGTACGACTGTCCCAAGTGAGATAGTGTGTTAAAATTTCTTGTTTCTAGTACGGTTTGACAGAACTGCAGAACAAATTTGTGAGGTATTATGTAAAGAAGCATGTCAGTGGTTGCTTATATTTTTATGTGTAAATAATAAAGACAAGTCTAGACGACATTTTGGTGGTATTGCAGTGTCCGTTTTTTATTTTCAAGGGAATTTCACAAAGTTTAAGTGGTGAGTTTTCAAAACGTACTCTCCTTAGGCCGTGCTAACGGCACGAAATTTGCATAACGAATCCCGACATTACTCGTTTCAATACTTCGCACATACACGAGTTGAAATTAACGCCAGTCCATCCGGATAGGCCCACTTATCAAGAAATCCACATCGACCGATTTCATCGTCGACAAAATATCTGCTTTGTTAAGTCTCCACGTTCGTTAAAAAAAATGGCTTTTCGGCTCCCTTCCTTTCGGACACAGTTTTCTATTTTCATTTTTCTGTTGCATTCCTAAGGAAAACGCGTCGGGGACTGGTGGTGAGAAAATCTTTCTCAGGGTCATTTGAGCTCATTCTCAGCTGTATGGTCGCCAAATAACTTGAGTAGGTCATGCATCGGAAATTGCATATGGGGGATTATTATATGTAAAGTATAGGACATTGTATGTTTGAAAAGTATAAGACATAATATGTATTGGAGATAATAATTCCCCATACATGACGTACTTACCCCAAATAATGACCTTAGGCTCCAGTGCCTGTCGATATGAATTTGTCTGTGATGCATGTCGAGGAGGGGGATAGGAAGGCGAGGGAGGGAGGGAGAGGCTAATTTCTTTTCGCAACCCCGCGATCTTCTTCGATCGTGTGCTGTTTAAAGCTGCCGTAAGAATTGTGATAGAAGTGTGATCCGACATAAGTTTGTGTTTTGTGGTTTCGCATGGAAAAAGTATGGTTTCGTTGGTAACCGCTTATTATATTATAACACCTTCTTGCCTCTCCCCACTCCCACGCCCGCCCCCTCCCCCCTCCTTATGCATCTACGTCATAACCGTGAAAAACTTAATTATGGTAATTTCATTCACGGCAAACGTTGTCATCCAATATACTGTCTAATTGCCTCAAAATATTTGAGTTATGAAGTAAGGCTTAGCTGCGGAAAAGCATTATTTAAGACGGTTAAAAAAATAGCATGGCGTGACTTATTCTAATTGAATAGTTAATATAAGATAGTAACTAATTTTTTCGTGATGAAACAGCCAATAATCCGCATCCTTTAGTGTCAAATGGAATTTACAAATATGAACAATAATTATCTATTGAAACCGCTAGTGTCCTATGCATTCCACAAATGTCAAAACGTGTTTCCGTCGTATCGAAGGAACACTGTAAACAACGTTTGAAAACCAAACATATTCTTCAAACTGAATCACTTTCGCGTATATTTGACTTTGGGATCCAAGGTTGTTTAACATCGCTGGCTTCGATCGATCGAGATAACCTGTGAACGCTTTCCCAGCCGACGAGGAGCTTACTTCGTAAGTATATAAGAAAATTCCTGTTTCTGGTAACAAACATACGCTACAGTTTTCGACGAGGTTAAATGACTAAATTGTGTTTTAAACCATAAAGAGTGTCGTATTCCAATGTAGCGATCTTAAAATCCTTCTGTCAATATTTCGTGAGCTTTGTAAAACATAACTAAATCGCTGTGGCTTTGAGTTTTTGATTCACGAAGGAGTTACAGGATTATTTAATTACCATGAAGTTGATCTTTCAGGCTATTGAAAACCGAAATTCATCAGATTTGCTAGCCTTGCTTTGAAATGCACTGAAATGTCGTAACAACAGCAAAACAATACGAACAGTTCCTTCCAATTAATAGTGGCGATCCAGCCACGACTTCGTCTCAATGATTCTTTTGATGAGTATCTTTTGAATTATGTTTTCTGTTGACTGCATTTACCTGATATGTTCATGTTTCAGCTTTGAATTCGAAAACGTAAGTTCATTTTCAGAGCGATGTATTTCGCCCAAGTCGCTAAAATAGGTTTTTTTTCTGATCAAATCAAATCAAATTTTCAGGCAATCTGGGGTCACTTCAGATGACGAAGTCGCCATTGTTATAATTATATTACCCCCGTTATTAATTTACGATTTTATTTTCCTGAATTTGAAGGCAACACAACACTTTTGGCCGATGTAACTGAAACTAGTCGAAGCAAGTTATCTACTAGAATACGGTAGAGGGAACGACGCTTTTTCATTGAAAGAAGAGGATGTATATTTATCGGAATCTTTTTTTCGGAAAAAATATAAGTTTATTTTTAAATAGGTAATATTCTGTTCTTCGAAATTAACCCAGTGAAGAAATTTTAGCGTCACGTATGAGGTGAATCTCAACACCTGAATGTTTTCCCACGCCAGGTAACGCAATCTTTGAAGTGTAACGCAATTCTTTGAGCGTGGCTAAACGTTCTACAAAAAGAAATTAATGGGTGATTGAGATTTTCATGAAAATAATCAACGACGAAGACATCAAAAACATTTGAAATGCATCAAGAGGGATTAGAGGGGAGGGGCGGATACTGAGTGTGAAGGGATGTTCTGACCTATATTACAAACCCCACCCCCCAGCCTTTCATATTGTATCCACCACCTTTAACCAACTTTGGTATACCTCCAATTGATAGAAGCCTATATCTGCTGGACTTAAGTATAGTACAAGAGCTCCTTTCAAGAGTAGCCTGCTACTACCATTAAGCCTGCAGACCAAGTTTTTCTCCCTTTTTCCCCTTTGAGTGAGGGCAGACGCCAGATCAGCGTGAGGGGTGTCACGTGTAAAAGAAGGAAAGTGTGATTCGCGTTTCTTCGTGGTCTTACACTCACGTAAGCTCCATGAAATATGCTTAGAAAATAGATGATTTAATAATCTTTAGAAGAGCAACAAAAAAGGATAAAAAGTATCGATTGCCTTGCGAGCTGTGTACCTTTATAACCTTTTAATTATGTTATTTACAGGTAAAGGTGCCAACCATTTGTCAAGAAGAGGGGTAAAAATGAACTCTGAATCCTTTGAGAGAATTCAAACCTCAGTCATTCAAATTCTTCGGCCAGTTGCTATACTAACAGACTTAACCCTTTCCATACCTGAAGTCATGGAATCTCTAAGCTATGATATTCCTTCATACCGTAGACGGATCCCTTTGGGGCGGGGCATTCCCTTAATAAGGTACAGGACAGTGAAAGAGGGAAGGAGTGGGCTCTAAGGTTTGTTTCGAAAGACGACACTTTTAATTTGCTCCTTTTAATGCCTCTTTTTTTCCCTTTTTGTACTATTAAACATTTCTCTTTACCCTTATAGTTTCCAAGATTTCTGACACAGAAATGGAACCCGCACCATCAGGAGATGTAGAAGATACTTTGAAACGCATCAACTCACACCCAGGTGTCCTCGGTCTGATTGTACTGAACCCACAAGGCCTTGCAATTAAGTCCACGATGGATAACGCAACTACACAGCTTTACGCGAGCAATTTTCAGCACTTAACGAGTTTGGCACGAAGTTGTGTTCGAGATCTGGACCCGCTCAACGATCTGAAATTTCTTCGCGTGCGTTCACGAAAGTATGAGATCATGGTAGCTCCGTCCGGGGATTATTCGTTGATTGTTATCCAGAACCCTAATCAGAAGGATTTGTAATATTAGACCAATATTGGTGCTTATATGGTCATGACATTGTGCAAACCCCTTGGATCTCTACGGGAAATAAGTGTTGATCCCTTAAAAACTATGAAATTGATTCCGATAACGGACCGATAAAATTAACAAAACAGTCTATAAATCTTTTACAAATTTTAATAAATTTTACAAAGTTTATATAGGTTACAAATCGGAATGAAAGATGAAAGTAACGTAGATTACTAATAAAATTGCTATTTCATATGTTTTATAATCATAATTTAATAAGCTATTGAAGACTGCAAACGTAAGGGTGAATATCTTTTTAATTCTACCATAAAAAGCAGTCCTCAAATAAATTGAAAGGTATCATAGACTGGAACATGTAGCAAATTATTTGTTTGATGCGTTGCGTGACAAGAGTGTGATGTTATGCGTTACAGTGGTGATTAATCAGGTGCTCGAAGAGGCTGATGAAAAACAAAACATCAGGTGGCCTTTTTTCACCCCTCCCCCGCCCCCTACCCCCACCGTCCACACTAAGTCCAAATCAAACATGGCTGATCGGATCGCAGGTGGCCCAAGGTCCAGCAGCTGTGAGGTGGTTATCTTGCGAAAAAAGAGTCGTGGCGAAGTTTTAAGAGTTTGTATGGGAATATTTACGACCGCTCTTAGGTATAACAAAGATACGGTCAAATTCTCAACAAAAATACTTCACCTTACATCCACATTACATCGCTTGTTATCTGACCGCTTACTGAGAAGAACCCATGTTAGCGAGTTATCCATTTCTAGGTTTACTACGTACAAAAGAGGGCTTCTCGCGAGCTTATGACGTTAGCTTGCCGCAATAATGAGACGCCTGCACTGCAGGCTACACAACTGAATGTTAAAATGACAGATATGTTATCTGCAGTCGGCATTTGTGTAGAGTTCGTTGAAGGCTTGAAAGCTATGTTTAAATCAATTTAACAAATAGATTCCAAGTTGCCGTGCGTCTGTTCAGTAATAGATCACAGAGGACGTCAAAATGTAGTAAGAACATCAGCGACACTCGGCTGCGCCTCGCGTGCCACTTTTTTGTTCTTACCACATTTTGACGTCATCTGTGATCTATTACTGAACAGACGCACGGCAACTTGGAGTCATATTTGTTAAATTGATTTAAACATAGCTTTCAAGCCTTCAACGAACTCTTTTCAGTTTTGCGGAGGGTTAAAAGAACATCCAATCACTGGTTTACTTTTCAAAGCGATTAGCAAGAAGAAGATCTGTAAATCAAAACAATTGTAGTCACTCCTGTTTCCACAGACTTTGCTGCAACCAAAATCGATAAAGTAGTGTTATAAATGGCAGTAAGGTCAATATATTGGGATCTAAGAAAGAAGAAAACTTGCCCAGTTGTGTTCACTGCCGGGTCACTCATTAGTTTGACTCGCTCAAAAGAGTCACAAAACGTGAAAATTTTTGCACGAAGTAGCCTGGCACGTGAAACAAATGTAAATAAACATAGGCAATATCGAAGTGCTTCGAGAAACTTCAGAAACAGAAATTTTAAGTGCTCATTTCAAGAAAGTAAGAACATGATCAAAAATAAAAGGAACACTTCTACAAGATCATTTTCCAAACACACCATCACCTCTGTGTAAAAGTGTGGGTTCAGAGCAAACGCTTAATTTATCTGACCGCAGAGCGTGTTTCTTTGTTGCACTCAAAAGTGCGGTCAGTCATACGAAAATGAAAATACTACCATCAATCATTCAGGAAATATTGCTCAAGCAATCAAATTAGGGAGTTTTTTTCTTTTTTAAACCCGTCCAATCTCTAACCAGATAGCTTAGAATAACTGGTATAAAATTCAGCCCAGAAATCAATGGATAGAAAATTAAGCGTACTGCTTACCGAGGTTCCTTGCTTAGCCGCGAACAAAGGGCAGGTGAGATGATATTCGAGTCAAATTCGTGGAGGACGTGCCAACATGCGCGCTCGATGCTTCGATGAAGACCCTCTCCTTTTGTCCGCCGATCACGTTGGCTATTGAGTCCAACCGCTAATACTAAGCCTCCAGGAGATTAGTCCGAGTGAACGAGATCACACGTGAAAAAAGGGTGTGTTTAGTTTGACTTACGTTTGTGCTGTTTTAGAAAAAACCGAGGAAGTGATGGTGTGATTGGACTTTCGTACCCTATTTCTTATCACATGCAAGAAACATGCGCCTGTTGACCAAAGAATTGTTTGGAATGCCCTAAAAATATCTTCAAACTCCTTCAGCTTTAATTTTTTAATTCATCATAGCTATCGTTTATACTCGTTTTCATCACTACGTCTAAACATGTCTCCTGCATCTGGACAGATTTAGAAGGTTTCAAGTTAGATTTAGACTTCCGAGACTATTTTTGGTGTAGACAAGCAGAGGAGAATTCATTATCTCATCATGTGTTGTTTGCAGCTACTTTGAAGGAAGAAAGTTTTAAAGAATATCACGCAACAAATAAATTTTTAGTCTGCACGGCGGCTGTATGAGTGAGAGGATAAAAGAAAAGTTGATATTTGGTATTCAAATGAAAATAATAAAATCAAAAGACTGTCATGCATCACGCAAAAAATATATGTAAATTAAGTTAACATGTGATCAGGAAATGCTTTAAAGGGTTCGCAAAGAGATTTCACAGATTTCGCACTTTTGTTTGACATTCACAATAGTGTATGTAAATTTTTCATTAGGAGTCATACAAAGCGGTGTTACTCACATAAGCAAAGATTAAGTTATTTATTCGTGTATTTTGTGTTAGTCTACTTTGCTGGCTTACAATTGGCCGAAAACTTAGCCTGGAAACGTCAAAATAATACATGCATATCTGCATGGAAATCAACATCAAGAATTCTGGTCATATTTGTAGCTTTTCAGAGGGATTTAGGTACTAAAATCGCTGAGGACTAATTTGGAAGTGCTTGGAAAGGAAAGATCGTCTTCAAGCAAAGGAAACCGAAAGAAGGTGAATGAAGATTGCGTAGAGAGCTGGTCGTTTCAATATTATTTTCGCCTAAATTAAGATGATTTAGTTGGCACTGTAATGAGTAGCGTCTTCCTGAAACCAGAAAATAATATTGAAGTAAAAGACATAAGAAAGTCCAATCTCACGAGATCTTATTCCGTAATTAATTAAGAATTTATGATTTGACAAATAAATGGCTGGCGTGACAGAACACGCCACCTTCACGCCCTTAACACACCCCTTCTTATTGTCTTAATAGCCAATCAAAATTGAGTTGCAACATCAGGTGGTTTTGAGCACAACGCAGTTCAAATTCATAACACGTAATTTCTTTTTTTATCTGAATGTGAAATTACTGCTTTGATAGCCGTTTAAAACTTAAGTGAACGAATCAAAAGACTGCAGAATTCGAAAAGTTGTATTTTGACTACACGAGGACGGAAATTTAAGCACGTCTAGTCTGTTGACTGCGAATGAGCCCACGGCGATTTCATGTGGACAGCACGTGAACAGACATCGCAAAACAATAACAAACCTTCACGCCACACGCGGGCAGGAAAACTGTGTCACGTTGCTTGAAACCATAAAACAATTAGATCGCCATCGTTTCAGGGTTATAGACGAATTGTCCGGAAGAACGAAAGCGTTAGACCTGACTGACATTTATTTGTAGCTTCAGAGAGGCGAACAGAAACTTTCCGCTGTTGCTGATACACTAGTTTGACAACAGGAAAAATTTGGGGCCCATCCGTTCGCAGCTGTCAGTTTCAGTAGTTCCGTCGAAGGAAGAAAATGGAATCTTCAAGGCGTTTGAAAACCGTTGATAACTCTTTCGTGGCTGTCATGGAGCAGTTTGTGAAGACAGTCGACAGAATGGATAACACCGTACTCATCCCTATGAAGTTGATAGATTTGCCTGTGAAAGAGTTAATGCCGACGAGCGGGAAAGACTCCTATCTTCAAAATAACATGAACATGAGAGCTTTCTACTTCATGGTTAAAGCATTGAAAATTAAGCTGTCACTGGGATACAGTCCGCCGACTGAAAACGATGCGAACATGATTCCCCTTGAGAGAGAAATCCAAGACTCTTGCCAACGGTTAAATCAGCTTACTTTGCTGGCAAGGTACATCAAAACATCAGCGCAAAACCTTGGTCCTAACCATGAGCTGCCTTCTTTCAAGGACTTCAAAGCCAAGACGACATTGGACCCCGAAAACTGCCTCGTGGAAGCTATTAAGAGGTTTGCTGACGAAGTGGAATCTATGGAAAAGTCCGTTTTGTTCCCTCGTCTCCTCGAAGACTACAGTGTGAACGAGCAGATGCCTCAATTTGACGAACAAGCTAAAACTCTACTCGATGTTTTCGTTTTGCTCGAGAAACTTCGCACTGAGTTGCTGTCAGGCTCGCGGAATTTCGAGCTTCCAGACCCGAAACTACACCAAAAACTGTCGGAGTTGTTCCAAACGTTTGTGCAGTATACAACTATGGCTAGAAATCTTACGGCTCGTTATGAAGAGGAGGTGCGATGCTTTTGATTTGAAACTGAACTAGAAATAAACGGGCGTTTTTACACACTCGAAAGGTGCGCCAAATCGTGAAAGATTTAACTCGATTATTGTGCTAATTTTCTAGGCGCTCCTGTGCAAACTTCCTGATTTTTTTTGCGAGTTTGCCAACGATTAGATTGATTTTGTTTAATATTGAAAAAGAACTTGATGAGTTTTTGTAAAATTACAACTCGAAAGATGCTCTTGAATATTGTAATGTAGTATTACTACAAAAATTTTGAGTGTATTTGTCGGACAAGAATGTACAGAGAAGTTGCGGTACAAAGTTTCGCAAGAAGTTGTAAAGATTGTTGTTTATAACACGTTAGTAAGTGTAAATTTATAGTTTAAGCAGAAAGGATGCTTGTATGCATACCGTAGAGGTAATGCAACGAAAATAAATTCTTTTCAAAGGTAAATCTATGTTTATTTATGAACCGAAATTATGAATAAGTAATTACGTAATCTTCAATGTATGTTAGCAACTGTTTGCCACATAAATCGCCAAACACGGAAAGAAATATTTTTCATCAAGAGAAAGATCCTGTTTCTTCACAGGATACGTTTAAATTAAAAAATTTCGGGTTGGGCGGGCAATTACGAAAATTTTCAGGCCCAATATGGCCCAATTTAGAAGATGACAAATGCTTCCTTGTGTGGAGGTGAATTGTTTACTTCTTCAGATATTGATCACGTGTATTGAAGCGAAAACTTTCACGTACATGAAATATGATCGCGAACCACGAAGTTCCAAAGGGGTTTTTTTTCTGAAACAATAGTGAAATTCCACATAATTCAAAGTCTAAAATATGAGAAAAGTTAGATAAGAGTTCGAAAGACGACATGGCTAGAATTCTTACTTCTGTAAACTCTTATTCGTAAAAGTTAATAGAGCTCATTAGGAATATTGACTTAGAGAACAGTTGCGTAACCACAGAAAGGTCTTCTCATTGCCGGAAGCCACTACAGCTCTAAGCTCCATGACTGTAGTCCACGTTTTAGTGCGTGATACCAATTGCTGTGGAGATCAAGGTTCATGCGAGCTAGTGTGTAGGGTAATTCCCTAAAGGGTTGGACTTAACGGGAAAGAGACAGACAGCCCAAAAGTTCCCTATTTTTGGAAAGGACAGTAGTTCAAGACTGACCAAAGATCATTAAAATGAAACGCGTGTTCACGAGAGTCCTGGCCAATGAGCGGGACAAAATTGTCCTCTGTTCGCGTGGGATATTTCAGCCCTAGTACTTTTCTTAGGGAAGCAGCGCAGAGATGAACGAAGAATGACCTTACAATTTTGCTCCAGTTACGGGGCTAGGTTGATCATAAAAGATTTCCATACCCGGTTCTCAAGATTGTGGTGAGCAAAAAATGAGATCTTAATAACAGGGCTGGCCAAGGCATGTCATCTAAATAGAACAAATTGTGAGGGGTCTTTACAGAAACCGGGTCTGGTGGCCCCAGTACAACATTGAAATATTAATGTTTCTCCTTGCTTTATTTGTGTTTCTTTGTTTTCGGTGTCGTTAAGTAGTTGATTGCATGCTTTTTGTAGAAGGCGGAGGAAGTGAGCCCGCCTAATACACCATAATTTAATCGACCGCAAAAACCCACATAGCAGATAACGAAACGGCAAAAAGGTTAAGTGGAGTAAGCTTAATAAATCCCGGACTGACTTTTGGTGTGTACTTGCACCGTCTTCTCCCTTTACGAACCCTGTTGCGTAATAAGTGTGTGATATCAAAAGGGTGTAGACGCTATCGTTAATCGAAATTTTAAAAACAAAAGGTTGTTTTTCGCTTCGCAAAAGTCACGGTTGTGCGTGATGTGCACGTGTTTTAAGGCCGGAGGGAAATGGCAAGGGATGTTATGTCATAATAGTTAGCTGCTAGACTCGCCGCTAAGAACAAACCGATTTTGCAAACATCTGCAATCGCTCACAGCCTTCGTAACAATAGACATATTCAAAAGACTTTCAAGTCGCTAGGTCACGAAATTTTGAGCCGTATTAACCGGTAGCTTGGCCCCAAGTTGTTCGAAGGGTCCATAACGCTATCCTGGAAAAATTGCTATCATCGCGGATACATTTCTTTAAACCAGTCACAGAGAGAAGTAAAGTAAAACTCTTGCAATCTGTGATTACATTCGAAACTCAAGAGAAAAATTGCTCGAAATAGAGACAATGGGAAACACTGGTGGGTTTTTATCTGAACCCTTCGTAAACTCAAAGAGGGGAATCAAGATCTGCCAAGACGCCTCTGATTTAATAAATCTTAAATATAGGTAAAGCTAAAACTAGAACCAAATATAACAGAAGTACAATTTATAAATTTTATTTACATTTTCCACGAAAACTACATAATTTTTTTAAGGAATTTCTACAAAGAGATAGAATAGAAGTATCTGTTGAAAACGATGCCTTTTATCTTCACCCATCCCTCCCTAGAGAGGCCAATATGACCCTGAGTCAAACATCGCAGCCCTATGAAAGATCACGCTGAATCGCTGAATCGCTCACCCTCGTATAACGGGAAGTTCCTATTTCCAAAAGCGTTAAAACTTAACTCATCCTGTTTCCTGTTTCCTAATCAGGATAGGTACATAAAAACGACAACAAATAACAGACGAGGAGGGGGTGAGGCGAGAAAGGGAGGGAAGGAAGGTCACGGACTCTTCTCTATTTATTTCAGTCTCGCCCCAAGTCTCCACTGTCTTCTGTTTCTCTAAAACAATGAGAATTATTGAAGAGCATGTTTGAATAATGACCACAAACTAAGTAAAAATTATTCCTTTCCAATCTCAACCTAATTCTTTCATCGCCTTTTCTTGTGTCTCTTGGAATCTGATTCTTTCTTCTTGGAATTCGATTCTTTCTTCTTCTTCCGAGACGAATGCTTCTTCTTGTGCCTGGAAAACAAGGAGGACAAAATTTTATTGATACAAGTTTTAGGAGAATAGAGAAGAAAACATCTGTCGGTGGTTTTTAATTGTTTTTCAAAATCAATTCGGAAATGCATTGGTTTGCTCAGTTTTTCTGAGCTCTTAGCTCAGTGATTGGTCCAAAAATCCGTGCCACCCTCTCAACCAGTCACATGTACTGCTCAAACAAATCGTGATTTGATAACAAACGTTTTCACGCGCTTCGGCTGGTTCGCTTATGTTTACTCTGAGTCCAATTAGTTTGGGTGATACCATTGGTTTATTATTTACTGCTTTAAAATTTTTATTGTAAAGCACCTTAGAGCTCTAGAATAGGGCGCTAGAGAAATTTTTGTATCATTATTATTATTACTATTATTATTCCTTATTGGAAAAATTTTCAATAGAGTGTCAAAAGTAATTCGGGATTGCTTAGGTTCTGATTTACTTCGTTATGTGATTGGTCCAGAAAAGTCGCGCCACTTTCTCAAACAGTCCAATACAAAATTATAATCAATCGCGACTGTATCACTCTCGTTTTCCCGCCCTGCACGCAGTTTGCTCGTTTTTACTTCAAGTTCTCATTGGCTTCTCGTGATATTTTCTTTGTTATGATTGGCTGTTGTGTTTGCTTTCCTTTTGGTTTTACGACGCTCAGTATTCAGAGTTGTAATTTCTTTGGTTTTAGTTTACGACAGTTGATAGAAATCTGCTGTTTATTGGTTGTTCATAAGTTCAAACCTGAAAGTAAGGAAGCACAGCTTTGGACTTGCACAAACATGGCCAAATAACGCGCATTACATAAACTGAGTCTGACATGAAAAACATGTGCGTTCAGCCATTATGTTTTGTACTGTAAGACTGGAATAACTATCTTAGCTCTCCGTCATAATCGTTATCGGCGAAAATTTTCGATTGCTCGTTGGTAATGCGCAAACAAATGTGTTAAGTAAAGATGAGACTGATCTTGGCAGTAAGGAAAACTGCTGAAGCGGTAGTGAAAATCAAGCCTGAAAAATATAATCAAGCGTGTACGGGAGTTGAACCCATCACCTCTGTGATACCGGTGCAGTCCTCTAACAAATGTGTTAACACACCTTTTCTTCTTACGATCATCGTCCGAGGAGTCTTCAGAAGACTCCGGAGATTCTTCGGAAGAATCTTCCGAACTTGAACTATCTGTAAAGAAGAGAGAGACGTTAAGTTACGTTATGCTAAACGAAAAAAGTCGAGAAGTCGTAAGACGAGACTCAGAGGAACCTTTCCCACGAACCTTCACTGTCGCTGTCGTCAGAAGAATCCGAATCGCTATCGCTCTCACCAGGCCTCTGCTGGGACATGATCATTTTAGGAGCGTTCTTCAAATGCTCTCTCAGTTCGTCTCTAAAATAAATGCACAAAAAGAATCTGACTTGAGTATTCACTCTTTGTTATGTCACCCATCTTTCTTATCCTCACAGCTGCAATCACTGAGATAGCTTGGGAGAATTCACGAAAGTTGTGCAAACCCCAAGACCGATTCTAACCTCCGCCCTTGGATTGAACAAATTTCCCCAAATTCATCGTGTTTACAAGAAGTTCTGTGACAATTGAAAAATTCCTCTATTTGTAGATATAAAATGCTACGTACGTGATACCACCAAGACCAATTGAGGTGAAGAAATTGATTGAAAACCGAGTGTTGCGTGGATTGTCGCGGGGAAAGATTCCTTCAAAATATTGTGCCAGAAACCTAAGAAGCAAGAACAAAATATTGTTAAGACAAAGTCGAAAGAAGGTCAGATAGCCCCACTGATATCGAACAATATACTTGGAGAGTACGTTGTAGTAGTTTTCACTTTGTAAACGAGCTTCAGCTGGGCGAGTGAACTTACCATAGCAAAAGTTACATCATAACACATTCAGGAACGTAGCTAGGTTTTCCAGAAGGAGGTGTCGGGGAAGGGGAGGGGAGGGGGGAGGTAAGTTATGAGTTTCCGCGCGCCGCACTTTTAGTAGTTTATACCGCTGATCTTCTTTTGTTTCAGTGGATTCGTCTTCATAACGCAAGAAAGACTGGCAAATGGAGCATCTAAAAAGATTTATGCCATGAAAATTCTTCGGATACGCGCGTATTCTCAAACATGAAGTAAACAATTTGTATGTTATCAAACTAGAAAATACATCCAGCATTTTTCGTTTGAGTGTCGTGGACCCAAAACCAAAGCAATTACGACGGCCAATCTGAGGGAACTCAAAGTAAAAACAAGGACACAACATGAAGCGCGCGAAATCAAGTCGTGAGTAATTTTAGTTCGGCGACTGATTGGTTGAGGGAGCGGCGCGAGTTTTCTGATCCAATCACAGAGCGAAGTAAAGCAAAACCAGGGAAATCCCAGATGACTATCGACACTCACCTGAAAATTACTGTAAATTTCAATAAAAACTTGTCAGTACTTACGGATCTTTCAGGCGCTCGTTGAGTTTTGGAAGACCCAAGTATTCGGCTAACTCTTGGAACAGAATCTTGATAAAAACACGGCTGCAAATATGGAATAAAGAAAACGAAGTGAGTGGAGAATTATTATGCATGGAAATTGATACACTTAAATAAAAGTTATTCTCGTAATAGACTTCGAGCAGGTCCTCACTAGGGACCTTTAGCAAACCACGACGGCGACGGCAACGAGGACGTGGCAAAAAAAAAAAAGATCCAATGAGCAGAACAATAGCTCAGCACGTGCGTTTTAACACTGTGTGCATTTCTTAGCCGTCTTCTGCAAAATAACAACGTGAAATCATCAAAATTTGCGTGGTCCGAGAAAGAAAACCCGACTGCAGATTATTTCAAGTTTTCATTTGGAACTCAATGCCGCTCTCATACGTTATGCTGAGGTTAACTTGCGGCGCCATTAGAGATGGTAAACACATCCAGTCATTCGCGAAATTCCAACTAAAAATATGTATGTATTCATTTTGAAATCGACGTCTTCCTTGGCGTTGCCGTCCTAACTGCTAAAGGTTCCTATTATAAGCGCTTCGGCGCGAGCGTTTTTTCGCCCGCCTGAAAGTATTAAGCCCGGAACAAAGCGAGCCAGCGAGAGGTCTGTAAGGGGTCTGGCACTACTGGTACCAGATCCCTGACAAACCTCTCCCCGACTCATATCAAACCTTCTGTGGGCGGAGAAACACGCGTCTTTCAGCGCTAATAATAATGCGCGGGCGAATCTCATAACCAAACTGTAACGTACCTTGAGGAGGTGGTTTCGTCTTCATTCAGTTTGATACAGTCTAGCACCTACACAGAGGTAAGAAAAGGGATCATTAAATCGAATTTTCCCTGGTGTGGATGTTATTTAGTTTGAAAATATTCACTACGCCGGCCAGAATTAATCCCTTCGCGTATGCGTGACGTTTGACCGTTGCGTCGGTCCTCACGAGGGATTTTTAAAGCCAGATCCCTTGCAGACCTCTCGCCGGCTCGAATTTTGTTGTAAGTCATACACCTGTTAGTGCGGACACAACATCACTACCTTAAAACCGCACTTCTCTTAAATCGTTTCATTCTAGCGGTCTTACCGTCCAAGGGATGGCATCAGTGAAAAGAAGATGAGCGAAGAACTTGGCCACGTTCCTGAGTTTGTTCGTCTCAAGGCGATGGATTGTTTCGTACTGAGAAATAAACACATGGAAAAGTTCATCGTTTGTTATCTGTCAATCTTCACCATCCTCGGTTCTCTGTGGTTTTTTCTTCTCCTCTACACTTTCCTTCCCCATTTAGTTATTTTTTTCCTTCTCGTTTTACAATTTCCCTCCCCCTATCGTTAATTTTAGACTTGAAAGAAAACTTCTAGAGACACCGACGTACAGCTGCTTTAAGCTTTTGTTTCCAAAGATCTAAAAAGCAAAATATTCCTAACCAGGGAAAGGAAAGTTTTGAAATCCATAAGTTTGGAAATGTAATTATCAGCATTCTGAGCATCTGCTCGCTGGCTAAAAAGACAGCAGATCCCTGCAACAAACAACTGACCATGCGTTCCTTTGTTAGATAGTACCCGAGAATATGATTCTTTAACCAAACAATATCCCCAACTTGATAATTTTCTCAAGGTCATCATCTGTCCTTTTGACAGTGTAACAAAGTTTATGTACAAGAATTTACATCCTCTCCTTGGAGAAAAACGATTGAGAATTGAAAGATTTTATATAAAAACTCACTTGTTCCTGAAAAGCCTTGAGATACTCCTCCATGTACTCTTTATTAAGCTGGCAGAACCGCTAAAAAGAAATGTTAAAGGTTAAATGGCTAATGAAAGTGAAGTCTTGCACAGGGGCTGTGTTCCCCTCGCTCTCACCCATACTACTTTACACCCCAGGGTGGATTGAGGCATTGTGACAGCAGAGAACCTTACCCAAGTAAACAACACAATGATCCCTCGCCAGGGCAAGAACCCAGGCCTTCCCGTCCGGAGTCCATAGCGTGCTAATCAAAGCACTTCTGCCGTTAAGTCTCTGATCGAAAAATATTCCACGGCAAAGATTCCAAACGAAGAGAAGAAAAACAAATAATTTGTACCGCTTACAAGTCACTAACCTGGGCCAGGAGACCAAAGAATTTCTCATAAGATCTTTGTTGAGAACAGCAATCGATGACCATTGTACAGAACTCAGACTGTGAAAGAAGTAATACAATTATTTATGAAACTTCACCTCAATAACATTCTAAAGTATGAAGTAAGGAAACTTTGTAAGGGATGAGTTGATTCCAACAAAAAAGAAAAGGAAGATAATAGTAATATTACTGATAATTATGATATAATAAAAATAATGAATCTACCGAACAACGAAACATAACAGCAGGTGGAGCATGGGGCATAAAATCAACAGAACACACTAATAGCAATTTTTTGGATTGAAAAAGATAGGAACCAGCTCAAAAGCTTCCAGCATTTCTCCAAGCCTCTAATAACTTACCATTTGTTCTGGTTTAATTTGCATCTTCAGCAGTTTGTGGGCACATTCCTCATAATCCAAACTACAATCACCCAAATAAAATACATCAATTAGGCATGAAAAAAGATAAAGAATTGCTATACTATTGTCACGAATCAAATGACACCTGTGTGGTCTCCATTTTGTGACAACACTAAGAATTCACTACTTTGTAGATGCAAAAGATCACTTTTTCTAAGGAAAAAGTGATTGCCTTGAAATGGGAAAAAGATATCCAACATACACATCCCTATTGTTTTGTATGTAAGAATTAAATATTAATTTCCCCCAACACTGTGGATCAAGATCCTTGAAAAGTTATTTGAGTGTCTCAATTCTTTATTCTTAATCCTTGATTCTCTTGCTCCTTGCTTCTCAATCCCCATGCCTTGATCCTCTGTAATCAAAAATGATGTTTGCCACCATGAAAGTTTTACTTTAAACTACAGTCAAAAGAGTGTACCTGGACTGAATGGTGAGGTATATCGTTCTTCTCAAAGCTACAAGATTTGTTTCAGTGTGATCAATAATCTCCATTTTTTTGTCATCTACAAAGAAGAAAAAACATAACTGTTGTCAGAGGAAGAATCAAAGCTTGCCATCTCTGACATCTATTTAGCTACAACAGGAAACATATGCATGAAACAGTCAGTTTGGTCTTGGTTTGAAGCCACAAACAGTATACATCCCATAGTGCTCTAAGGACAAACTGTAACTTCTCTCTTTAAAGTTAACAAAATGAAGTTGGACTATACCTTGGCCCTCGCCTTCATCATCATCGTCGTCGTCATCATCATCATCATCATCATCTCCATCAGAAGAATCACCTGAGTCTCCTTCTCCAAGAATATCTAAATTATAATTAAAATGATATAAAGTTAGCAACAACATGAAATATATCAGAATGTTGTGAAAATTATAATTCATCTAACATACAACCGTTCCAAATTTACCCACCTCTTCTGATTTCTTTGTATTTCTCTTCATTTTCCAAGAAATTTGGATCAAGCTTGAAGACATCTGATGAAAAGATGCATAGAAGTAAATAAATTTTCCACAATTGTCAGAAATACAATGTTCTGAAAAACACTAGTTCATTAAATGTCACTTGACAGAAGACCTACTTAAAATGTCCTCTGGATTTGATGCTTCCTCCAGCCGCAATAAATGAGTGATTTGATCTTCCTCTTCAACAAGGTCAAGTTCATCAGGTACAGCAACATGATCCTAAAAAAACCCATACATTTAACATTGTTTTAATCAATTAATAATATGAATATTTAATAAATACTTACAATTGCTTAAAAATTCTCTCTATGATTATTTCTCTAGGAGCTCACATTTTCTTCTGGATTTAAATTTTTCAAAACTGTGAAAACCTAAATCTACAGAAAAAATTTGAGCCACAGGACATCTTTCAAAGTGTACCATAATGTATATACCTACCTTAAATCCATCCTTTCTTACAGCAAAAATCACTTCAATCATGTACTGAACTCGCTTGTCAATCTCTGCATTGTGAAGAATGTTCCGCAGCCTCTCAAACACAGCTGTGAGTCAAATGAAAGGACAATTAGCCCAAAAAATATTACCATATGAAAGTTCTATAAACTAAACAATATCGGCATGATTTGGAAGATCTTTTGTGCTAATCAGAAGCTGTTAGGGAGCAGTCACAGTATCAATGAGCTTAGAAGGTAAATATACCCATAAATTTGTCAATGAAATTTGTTGCAACTGTTTAACCCTTTAACTCTCAAGATCTAATTGTTACTTCTCCCTTCTAGTTGCTACACAGTTTGTTGTATGTTGGTTACAAGAATTTGGTGTTAGGTCAAGATGACAACTTCTACCTGATAAGTTTGAGTATTCTCATTACCTGTTTGCCAGATAATGTATGGATATTATCAGGAGAAGTTAATAATAATCACCTCTAGGAGTTAAAAGGTTAAGGGATTATGCTTCTAAGAAACAGTGGTGCTGCACTGGTGGGGGTATTACAAGGTTTTATTAACCCTTTACACCCTAACATCAGCATGCAGATTCTCCTCACTGTCTTCTAGATATTTCCTAATGTTCTGAAAAGGAGAATTTGTTTCACAATCAAGAGCTTCTCTGGTTGGTGATCATTTTCTTTATTCTCGTGACCTTAACCTGTGATTTTGGGGAGATATTGTAAGGAGAAATTAGATGCTTGTCACTCTTAGGGGTCAAAGGGTTAACTGATGACGATGATGATGATGATGATGATGATGATGATGATGATGATGATGATGATGTAAATCAGCCAACCATTAAGAGTTTCAAAAGCTGGCATTTGGATCACAAGCCCTTTGTCAGACAAACCTACCATGAACACCCCTGGAAGATACTTCAGTTAATTTCATTCCAACTTCTTTCAGGAACCCAATCTAGAGAACAAAAAATATAAAACACAGTATCACTTAGTGTTTAATTTCACAAGATGTGGAAGAAACTAATTAAAGTTAAATACTCACTGCAACTTCAACACTATCATCTGTGGGTTTGTGTAACAATAATGTCAGGATCTCCAAAGCTAAAATCTCATGGGCCTGGAAAAGAAAGGGTCACGCTAGTCAGATACTGTAACTTGATGAGCAAAATGATAAAACACTTCTAAGAAGACTCTGTACTTTATAGATAAATATCACATATAGAATTTAATCAACATGATTATTGTTCAGTGAGAAAAACTTTTATTATCTAACTGCACTAAGTAGAAGACAAATAACATGTGAATCACTTTTCCTGCCTTATAAGAAATTCGCATAAAATAAAGTAGTTGCTAATAAATGACTTTTAGGATATTTTGGGGTTTAGTATTACTGATTATTTTCACTTGTTGCTCGCATTTCAACTCACCCTATGGGCTCATGAAAATAAGACAATTTGTAAAATACTCAGTGATACTACACACCAAATGTCTAATAAGATATATATATATATATACTAACCACTTGTTGATTGACCAAATGAGCTATGAACCTTGTGGATGATAAGCACACAGCCTGAGGAACGAAAAAGAAGAGACTTTATCAGGCCCTCGTGACAGTTTGGTGATGTTAAACTTGGGCTAATACTCATGGCATCATTTTGTAACTTCTATGCAGGTGAGGATAACACTCAAGCTTCAGTAAGGCTACTGGAATCACATTGTTCCAAGCTGTGACTGGAACAGTGACAGTTAGGTGATGTTAAACTTGAGTTAATACTAGTGGCATCATTTTGCAACTTCTACCCACGTAAGGAACACACTCAAGCTTCACTAAGGCTACCAGAATCACGTTGCTCCAAGCTGTGACTGTTCCAGTCACCATGGCAAGTACAAATTCATATTTAAATACATTATATTTGTCATGAACACCTGAAATTTATCAACTGAAGATTGTCTACCTTGTCATTTCTTCTGTAAGCTCTCCTAAACTGCAGCACCAGCCGACGCAAAAGAAGTTCACCATTTTTAGGAAACTGAAAACAAGTAAAAGGATATTTTTTAATTCATTGTAACATTAACATGCAATACATAAAATACATTTTTGTTGGACTAAGAAGCTAACTTATTAAACAAAAATTACCACAAATATTACTTACAACTGCATTACAATAACTTTCAAAACTCTTCAAAAAAGATTCTATGCTGATTTGACTCGCTATATTTTTTCCCTAACGATGCTTTTTTGGCCCAAAGGTTTCAATGAACTCAAAGATAAACAAACCAAAGAAACAACAGACATTCTCTGCTATTATTGCAACATTTGTTTTTGCTCAGTTTCCCAACAGTTTATATACATTCAGCATGGAAAAAACAGATGATTTTCTAAGGAATTCTTTTGTCACACTTACATGTAAACTATGTGATTCATGAATGTACTGTACCTTTGTGTTCAAGATGGCTACAAGAGCAGCATAAACATGGGTGAACGTTGGTGACGCTGCCTGTGCTCTGATAATCGATTGACAAAGGACACCCCTACAACAGGATGTAAAATGGTTAGGAACTCATTACATGTGAAAATCATCAGCTGCACGGTGCCATAACCATGTTTGACTGAGCACTGCATATTTTACTCATCTCTAAAAGTCCCACAAGACAGATAAATAGCATTTATGTAATAATCTCGACTCAAATGAATTCTGATTGGTTGTTACTTAAGATCTATTGGAAGACAGATGCATTAGATGATGTCACCATACACAATTTTTGCTTCTTTGGCTAACCCTTTCACCCCTGAGAGTGACTAACATCTAATTTCTCCTTAGAAAATTGCCCCTCAATGAAGCAGTAAGGTCATGAGAATAAAAGAAATGATCACCAACTAAAGAAATTCTTGATTCTTAAACAAATTCTCCTTGTCAGCACCTTTGGAAATGTATAGAAAACATTATGGAGAATATGCATATTGATGTCAGGTTGTAAAGGGTTAAGTATAATAAATCAGATGGAGTCCATGTTATCTTGGGTCTGTACAGTCATAGATCACTGAAGACAACAAAATATGGTAAGAACATCACTGACACACTCTGCTATACTTCAATGCGCCAGTTTTTTGTTCTTACCAAATTTTGACATCTCCTGTGATCTATTATAGTGCAGATGCATAACAACATGGAATCTACCAGTATTTGTGAAAAAGCACACACTGTTGTCATACCTTCCTCTCACAATGTTCTCTTGAAAAAGCTCTCGTACAATGTTGCCAATGTTTGATGTGTTAACCTAGGTAGGAAAAGGTGAAATATATGTTTCCACATGCCCAGATGTATACCAAAAAGACTAATATATACCACTACTATAACTAATATCATTATACGGGATGCCACAGACAGACCACATCTAAAATTTGCTCAAATTTTGTTCTAATTGTAGTCTTTTATAATTTTGCTTCTGTTTATCACTGAAGTTAACCCTTTAACCCCTAAGAGTGATTAGAATCTAATTTCTCCCTACAATATCACCCCTGAATCACACATTAAGGTCAGAAGAATATCTAAAATGATCACCAGCCAAAGAAACTCTTGATTATTGAACAAATTCTCCCTGTCAACACTTTGGGAAATACATAGAGAACAGTATGGAGAATATGTATACTGATGTTATCGTGTACAGGGTTAAGCCCAGTTGGCTGGGGTTGCTAGTTGGTTGGGTGACTGGACATACATGTAATATCCTGAGTTGTTGACTTTTTTTTACTTGTCTTCATTTTGCAATTTCATTCCTGTACTTTGGAGAGTGAATTTACAATTTTCCGCCTGTAACCAGTCAGAATTATAGGTAACTACCAATACATCCCTTATTAACACATCCAGGTGTCCTGTTATTAAAGAAACTGCTCTATTGTTAAGAGACTTGACAAAATGATCAGCTCTGTACCTTGTTAACAAGACCATTGATACTTTTCTTCAGAGCTTCCCAGCTGATACGCTGATAGGCTTCACTGTAAATAACACGACATATGGTTAGATCCAATTTATGGCTACTTTCCGTGAAAATAAAACAACATTTAACTCAATTTTCATTTCGTATGTAAAGCTGATTGATGATATGGTAGTTTGTCAGAATATTGTCAAGCTATTTTTTTACACTTCAACTTGAAAAAGAATACAAATTATATTTATTAAGCATGTGAAGATTAACCATAAGAACAAAAGAGGTAATAATAAATCACAAAAAGATCTGGGATGGCTTATGATGAAGAAATTGACTTTTTATCTCTTACATATAAAAAGGCTTGTTTGGAATTATCATGTTTGATTTTGTGAGCATTTCACAAAAATTATTATCAAAAAGCCTGCATAAACCTGTGTTGCTAAACTGGGTAAAAACACTCTTATATATGCTATAATATTAAAACTTCAAATTGAAACTTGATGTGATTTGCTCACATATCTGTAGTCACTAGAAGGAAAACCTAAGAAATACCAGGTAAGTATTCCAAGAAATTTTTACCTGGAAATAAAGAAAATCTAGTTTTTAGCCTCAAAAATTGGGGGTCAACTTATACACAGGTAAATACGGTGTCAAGGAAGATTGCACTTGGCAAAGTCCAAAACAATTAGGCTTCTTAATTCTTGAATATGAACAAAAAGACTACATAAATCCTTCAACTTGCCGTCAATAAAAGCATTGAAGAATCAACCATAAAAGGCTTCAATTATGAAGAAAAAAAGAGTGAATTCTGACTTCATTTCTATGTATGAACAAACCTGCTCTTATCTTCAATACCTTCCTGCATCATTTTGAGTCTTGCTGGTGGAATGTAAGCTCCCCCTTCAAAGAAAATTTAAAGAAATCATCATAGTGTTCATGCCATCAAGCTTATTATGGAAACATTATTATAATAAGCAACTATTGGATGAGGTTGAGCATGATATAATAATAATAGTAATAATAATAATAATAATAATAATAATAATAACAATAATAACAATAATAATAATGGTATGCTTGGTACAGTAAGGAAGGGGATGGTGGAAAACATAAAGAAAATATCACAAGCAGCTATTGTGACAGAGATTCAAAAGATCTACATGCTGGGATCTGCACAAGTCCTCAGAAAGGTGCTTAGTGTTTGAACAGAATGATTGACTAGGTACATGGTTTGTGCCAGCTGATGCACAAAAAGAACACCAGCAAAGACTGTGATAGAAGAGATAATAATAACAATTATAATAATAATAATAATAATGAAGGATTTCTATAGCGCCATATTCATTGGCTCCCATTCCTTTGTAACACTTCGCAGTGGACTTTGACCAGACTGCATTGAACAGTTTACAATTTTTTAAGAAAATTTTGCAGATGCCCCTAATTTCAGAATCACAGCCAGACCACAACAACAGGAACTACACGTACATGTATGTTCCCTACTCTTATGAAAAAAACCAAGGCCTGAGTTCTCTACTGAAGCCATAGGCTGAGGCAGACAACAAAGACATGTGATTTGAGGTTTCAAAAAGTTGAGAACACTACATAGACAAGGGGCTTAGAAACTAGGCAGAATTAAACTCAACAAGATAAATGCAATATCCATGTAGATATTAAGTTTTACCATGTCAGCCTCACACATCATTGCATAATTATCTTGACCAATCAGATTTTCACTGTATATGCATTAATATATACACTACAGGTGAATAATGCTTTTCAGGTACTCTGATTAACTGGTTCACAAATGATTAGTTAGCAATATTCACCTCTGAGCAGTGGAAGAGACAAAATCACATGCCAACAATTTAACTTCTGACCATCTTTGGTATAATGACAGAATTAATTAAAACTAATTTCTACTGTTAGTCACCTCCACTTTGGTAAATAATTATTCATCACATTGAAAATCCAGCACCAAAAACTGTCACTTGTGTCAAAGCCCAAAGTGGTATTGACAGTGTGCATGTACATGGCAGGGTGTGAAATTAATTCTTTTTTCTGATAGCCACTTGGCTCCTAAATTCTTCAAAGTGGTAGCCAATTAAAAAAAAGTTGGTCGCCATTTTCAAAGACAAACAAAATCTTTCTTTACGCTGTCAGCGTTCTAGATAGACCCTCCAAAATTAAGTTAGGGAAAAGATCTTTAACATGCTACAAAGTGGACACTAGGATGGATGATATACAACCTTAAAGCTCATCTAAATCCAAGATGGCATCTAGTTATCGATCGAGATGCATGTACTACTTTTTGGAAACAAACTTAGCGAGGAAGTTTGCCAAGGATTTATCATTGCAAATCTTTTTAATTCACTATATCTCTTGGTAAGGTTATGATGAAATGTTCTAGTTGCCAATTTGGCAACTAACTTTCAGGATTTGGTCACCAAAGTGAAAAATTTAGTTGCATTGGCGCCTGTATTAGGCACAATTTCACGCCCTGCATGATGGAAGAAGTGACATCGGCATAAAAATTCATTCCAGAATAAGTTGATGAACCCTTTGACTTGTAGGAATAACTACCATCTATTTTTTCCTTACAATATCACCTCTGAATCAAACAATAAGATCAAAAGAATAAAAGTGAAATCATCACCAACTAAAGAAGCCTTTGATTGCCAAACAAGTTCTCCTTCTTAGCACCTTAGGAAATGTATAGAGAGTAGTAGGGAGAATATCTATACTGATCTTGAGAAAAAAGTGTTAAGAAACATAGTCCTGAGAGAATAAATGACAAGTCTCATTTTCAAATATACTGCACATTAAAGTACAATTTACCTGTTCTTGTCAGGAGTGGATTATCTGTATTTGCCTTCTTTCGTACAACCTTTTCTGGCTCTTCAGTCTTCTCTGTTGATCCTTCTTGTTCTGGCTGTTCTCTTCTCTCATCATATTTACCTTTTTTCTCGACTGGATTGCGATTGTCATACCTCTCATCATCTGAAGGTGTATCTTGCCTTCTTCTGTCAGATCTACGTTCTTGCCTTTTTCGCCGATCTGCACGCCAGCCACCATTATCACCATCATCATCATCACTGCGACGTCTTCGATTGTCATGTCTTTCTCG
The DNA here is from genome assembly GCF_036669915.1 of Pocillopora verrucosa. Lineage (NCBI taxonomy): Eukaryota > Metazoa > Cnidaria > Anthozoa > Scleractinia > Pocilloporidae > Pocillopora > Pocillopora verrucosa. The sequence continues at coordinate 11,524,507 of NC_089324.1, read as the reverse complement.
CTCCTTATATCGTTCTGAGTCATATTTCTTTCTTTCTTTCCTCCGCTGAGATCTTGTGTCATTGTCACTATCACTTTGTTGCAGTCTTCCGTGGTATTCCTTTTCATCCTCATCATCATCATCACTCCTGCGTATGTTCTCTTTATCCTCATTAGCTTTCCTTCTACAAAACAAGAAAATACATGAAGTCAGGCCTTCTGATGGTAGAGAAAGACAATGTCCTCTCTTTAATCCTGTGACCCTCACTGCTTCAGCTTATTCAGATTTCCAAGGTATAATCGGATTAAGAATATCATTAATCCCTCTCCACCAGTTCCCACTGCATTGCAGGATACCCTCCCCCCCCCCCTCCTCTCATATCTCCTATTTTTCTGCATTACCCAGACAGTTTGGTGGGCTGGTGCAAATGATGTGGGGTCATACCTTTTTCTGTGCCTGAAAATGAGGGGCTGCATAAAATTCTGCAGCCATTTCTGAAGTCATGCTTTTTGTGCACTCAATTCTCCTTTCTACACAAGAAAACAGCACTGAAGGGACCGACAAACAACTCTTAAGGGGAGGGGGGCACATTTTTTATGCAATGGCAAGAACAGGGTCAATGGAAATTAGGAAGACAAAAATGAAAATTTATCAGTACTGCAGCATAGACCTGTGGTTTATTTTCTCCATTACATATTATTTTGTCAATAGAAAGAAGAGAAAACACAACCAACGTCGTTTGAACTCTTTTAGATTCAAACCTTCCCAGAATGAATTCAAACTACATTATAAATGAGTGCATACTACACCTCGAACGTTACAGGCAAACGTGCTTTGATAAGTTAAAACAATTTTCCAGTTCACCCACAGCATCCATCATATCGATCTAGATCTTACAGTAATAAGTAATTGATTTGTTTCTGTACTCAGATCGTTTAAATTATCACTGAGTTACTAAATACATAAAATGATCGGTCATCATAAACTTCACGTACCTTCCTTCAATCGGTGATCTCGATCGAGACCGCGATCTCGTTACCCTCGTGCTTGGAGAATTCGAATGCTTTACAGTCTTCCCACCGAAACAAAAAGAGAATAATTTTCATCAGACACGATTTATTCAAAAAATACCTGCAACCTTTACAAGCGATCGAACATATTCCTCAACTAATCTTCCAACTTCATTTACTCACCTGAACTACGCTGCGTATTCTTGACTTTTCAACCTCTGCCATTATGACCAAAAGTTGCACAAAGGTTCCAAAAAGGACGTTATAATAGATTCATATGAAAAAAGAGAGATCTTTGTGTTGTGTGTTACCACATATTCGTGGCTAACATTCACTATTCAGACGTTACCTTAACTAGAGAACGCTTTTTGCTATGCGACCGAGCCTCACGTTTGGACCGAGTAAAGACTGAAAAAGACTAAAGAGGTAGCAAAAGCATCTGGCTGAAGCTTCACGCGACCGTGTAGTCGCGCGCGTTACATTACGTGGAATTTGCATGATGTGGTCAAGCAAAGCTGCTTCGAAAGAGGTCATGCAAACCAGAAATAACAGATAAAAAAATTTTAACTTTTGAAAAGAGTATCCCATAGCCTATGACTTATTCGTTCAAACCTTCCGTGCGTTAATCAGGAGAAGTTCCTGCAAAACTCCATTTTCTAATTTAAATGCCCTCGACCGCCAATGCCCTGATTAGTTCTCACTTGGCCCTGAGCGGTGAGGAGAATTGCTTATGAGGTCTCGAAAGGAATTTGCCACTCTACAGGATGTTGTTTTCGGAGATTTAAGTCTAAAAGTGGAAATATAATTTCTGAGTGTGAATGAAGTTTATAAAGGATGGCAGTTCTGAACTACATTCTTCACATGACCACAACGATGATCAACAATGATCAACAATTTCATTTTGCATAAAAGGAAAAAGAAACAAGAGGAAGCAAATAAACATCCTTAAAAATTGCTTACCTGGACCTAGCATTTCACAGACAAAATATCTCATTAAAATCTCTCAACTTTTGATTACTTTTTTTTAGATTTTATAAATTTGAAGCCGGCCTGGCTGGTGGGGAATTTGAACGAGGAGTGAAAAGTCTTTCTATCGGAATACGAGTGCTACATCTATATAATTATATGAAGGTGTCTAAGGTAAATAACTTATTATATGTATAAAATTAACGATGCTCTTTTTTTAGGAGATTAAAAAAAAATCGCGTCGATTTATCGTCTCAATTTACGTCGATGTTTATTTAAATCACACTATGTTATATCATTGCTTTACAGCACCTTTATTTCAATAACAAAACCTTGTCTGCTAAGAGCTCCACTATTAAAGCCTCGAAGTCACCAGCTGACATTTCTTCTTTAAGAATTAATTTCTAAATGTCTTTCGACTGTCCTATTGCCTACTGCGTTTCCCTTAATGACTGACTCCTTCACTCCTTTCCGGTAAAATTTCCGCACAGCCCCATACTACATTATGCATTCAGTTCTTGGATAGAGAAAACAACGACAAAACAATACATTACCCTTAGGAAAACAGATTTGTTTTACAATGGTATGGGGCTGTGCGGAAATTTACCCAAATTTTCGAAAACAACGGGCCGTGGAAATTTTAGGAGGAAAGGAAGGTAAATTTCAGCACAGCCCCATACCATTGTAAAACAAATCTGTTTTCCCAAGGGCAATGTATTGTTTTGTCGTTGTTTTCTCTATCCAAGAACTGAATGCATAATGTAGTATGGGGCTGTGCGGAAATTTTACCAGTCACAGTGCTGATTTCACCTTTAAAAAAAAAAAATTGGTGAGGCATTTAAACATAATTTTTGCCCCATGGGGAAGGGAATTTGAATGTGCAAATTAGCAAAAGTTCTTATCACTGGGAGGGAGGGAGGGGTTGCCCCTGGGTGTGCGGGATGTTGAAGTTTTCGATGCATGTCATACTTCTCCTGCTTAAAAAACAAATAATTCCAGTTTTTCACACAGGCGAGGGAATGGGAAATGGTACCAGAAAACCAAACAGGTATCGCATGTTTCATTTCATGCTATTTATTCGTAGTGTGTAGTACATTTTCTAATGAATACTTAATATATAGAGTACAATATGCATTTTCTGTGTAAAGTCTGTGAAGCTCACACAATCCTTTACAGTACGTAGAATATAATGAATGTTGCGCTATGTTTAGTTACAATGACATTACTATTTACTACTAACAGCTAGCTACACACAAAACCCCTCACATGTGTAACACACTACCATTTCCCACCTCTAAACTTAAGCCTTTGACTCGCAGGAGTGATTTAAAAGTAATTTCTCCTTAAAATAACCATGCATTACCCGTCAAACAGGTAATGAGAATACTTAAAATTATCAGGTAGAAGTTCTTATCTTAATATAAGACCAAATTCTGGTTACTCATTTACAGGAAAGTTTGTAGCAGCTAGAGGGGAGAATGAACAATGAGATACTGAAACTGTTCATAGAGTACCGGAAATTATAACAATTTTTGACACTCTAACCCCAAAAAATATGAATAAAGATGACATATAAAAGAATATCTTTATCCACTTAAACAAGTGAAGTGTTAAAAATTCCTGTGAAGGATAAAACTGGCCTTTAACCCTTAAACTCCCAAGAACTCATTAGTAATTCTCCTTACTGTCTGCTAAATGATTCTCATCATGCAAGTTTGGAGAATTTGGCATCAGTTCAATTAGTAATCTTATAATTGATATTTTTCTCTATTCTCATCACTTGTCTGCATGATATTGAAGAGATATAATAAGGAGAAATTCTGTCTTGATCACTCATTGGAATCAAAGGGTTAAGAGCTACCCATGGTGTTTTATCTATTTTAAGTTACTTATACTTTAACTCTAATACTTCAGAAGCAATCATTGCAAAAGCAATCATTTTTCAGTTATGACAATGTAGGTCTCTTTGATTGGCTTTGCATACAGTAATAAAAAAGATTTAACACCATTCTGCTATTATTTCCATGAAAGGTTAAGAAACCTCAGATTCCAAAACCAAAAACATTTACCCAGTTCATGATTGAATAACATGTTACAATTCCCAATAACTCTAAGATATGTCTGTCTTCAATATGAAGATAACAGTCAAGTAAAGTCATAATGTGACTTACACTCATTAACAAACTGTAGGAGAATCTTTGCTGCAGTTATTGTTTACATAACAGTCTGAAGCAAAACTCTCTCTTTGCTAAAGATACGATGCAAATGGCTGCATCACTATTTGTCTCCCTTGAAAATTTCAGCCCGAATTTCACAAGATTTCTGTGTGTAATCTTAATCAATCCTTGCCATTCTTGGACATCCTAGATCCTTTTTTATTTATTTGTACCTCAGTGGTATCCCTTTACCCAAGTAAATCATTACTTCAAGGTTTTAATTTATTTTAAATGATAGGCAATCTTCAATGGTGCTTAAATTGAATCCAATTCTATGATATAACCCCTTTGCCACCCCCCCGATCCAAAATCAATTCTCCTTACTGTCTCCCACAAATGTCTCACAAATTTGATATTAAATCCAACCAAATCTTCCAGTTACAATATTTTTTTTTTTCACATCACCTTTCTGCTTGATAATGTATGGATATTGTACTCAGAAAATACTCATTAGTCACACCCAAGAATAAAAGGGTTGACGGCTAGGAAACTATATGATTTATTGTCACTTAAATTTGGGCTTAATAGCAGTCTTGTAAAAAAAGAGTTTGTAAGAAGTAATTGTCAGAGACAATTTCCCTCTTGCTAAAAAAAACAATGGCCCTGTGCACAACTGTTTTTAAAAAACAGGCCATTTCTGAGCTTCAAGAGCCCTCATTTGAAAATGAGCCCTGTGCAAAGCCTTCATTGTGAAAACGACTTAAATTTGCCTAACAATAAAAGGTCATTATCCCAACAAAGGTTATGCAACAAGCCTCACCTTGAAACAGAGGCTTGGGTCTTTTCTGAAATGGTCTGTTTGATAAAATCTTCTTTTATGAACCTTAAAAAGGAATGAAATTAAATACTTTGACTTGTCAAGGTGTTATTGATTTTGAGAACTTAGAGTTTGGCTAATATTCTATTGATATTCAAATTCTTAAGCATTCTTAATGTTCCATATATTGACCATCACAAAAAACAATAAAAAAAAATGTGAATTCAAATCATAGATTGAACCAAGTACAGTATTCTCCTTTTCAGGTTTTAACCCATAAAATTTACCTGCTGTTGTACTTCTTGTTACAGCCTATGGTATTCTGGAAGATAACACATTTAAAAGGATTGCTCCAAACACTTGAGGTGTACATTCAAACTAACTGCCAATATTTCAAGTGCCACAGAAATAACACTTAAGGTTTTTTTTTTCCTGTTTTCCAAGTAGGTCATCACACTGAGGGAGTAATTTTTACTCTAACTTGAAAATAGTAAAACTTTCACCAAAAACATTTCAAATAAAAGTTATAACTTCCCTTCAGAAGCACTGTAGTACACATAAAAAACTCCTTATTCCATTAAAAAATATAAAATTCAGTTCTCAAATGATGCTGTATTGTTACAACTTGACAACAATTACTCTGTGCTATACTTTAAAAGGTTAATAATAAATGAAACAAATTAAAAGTAAGGGATGGTATGAGATCGCTAAAATGAAAAGCTGTGATAAAATATTCTCTCTGGTGTGATAGTCTTTGCGCTGACTTAAATTTCTTATAAATAATAGAAACTAGTAAAAAAGAAAAAGAATTCCAAAAACATCAGAAAGCAAAGTTCATCCCTGTACTGCTTTAGCACCTTAAAATTTATTGTTGAAGGTGATACCACACTCTGTTTTTTCTTATTAATTACTCACAAGCAAGTTTACAAGCCACAAGTTCTAAGCAACAAATTTTTGATATTCTAGCCTGAAAAATTGGAATGCAATGAATGAAAAAAATTGGAATGCAATACCACATGCAATTTTTAGCACTTGACTTGAGACCATTCATTTGATTGAAAAAAAAAAAGTTGAAAAAATCAATTAAATTATGACAGTAACTTTCAAACCATGCAAATTGTTCACCTTGCCTCAAAACAACATCTCAAAATCTAATTGAAGATGCAAAGAAAACATTTGTACTTCAGCAAAGTGCACTTTAGGCGACAAATCCAAGTGCATTTCTAATGGAGACTGTTTCTGTCTCTAAGCACAAAGATGGAATTGTGATCAACAATTCAAAAAAGGGACAGTGAAACCTATTTTAAGCTGACATTCCCAAGACTCTTGGTAGATTCCGCTCAATACTGGGTGTTCTGTCAATGCAAAGTTAATAGTTTAAACCCAAATAGCACAATGTAAATAATGTAAAACCTATCAACTCTGGCTGCTTAGGGCAGATGAAACACAGCTCTAAGTAACCAAAATTGAAGACTTTTCTCTAGGTTTTTCCAAAACAATTATTTTCATCTTTAAGACTTACAATCATTGGTAAAGTCACTTGGCCTTTATAAATTAAGGTTTTCAGTCACTTGCATTAAAAGAAAAATTCTCTGACCTCCTAAATAAAGCAGTTTGGCATAGTAAGCTGCATCAATTTAGCCGCCTTAAAATAAAAAAATAAAAAAACAACAACAACCAGCAATGCACTAAGTACTTGCTGCAGCTTGAAAAAGAACCTCTTTACCATATGTTTCATTTTTCAGAGATGAATTTGCAAATTTTTTTTTTGTTCTATGCCAAAAATTCAAGATTCCACACTTTCCCTAACCAGTCAACCTTTTCACACCCAATCCATTCTTCACCCTTCACCAAACATTTCTTGCCCTATTGGATCAAACAATTTGATGCAAAATCAAATGAAATCCCCTTTTTTAATTCTCAAATTGCCTTAATGCACAAAAATGTATGGATATTGTAAGGAGAAATTCATTTTCGATCACACCCTGAAGTGAAGAGGGTGAATGGTTTGAGTCCAGGAGAGGTAACCAATTGCAAAGTTTAATGGCCCAGGTAAGGGAAATCCTTTGAAAGACTGATACCCATGTCTGTAAATGCCATTTCAACAGCCTGAAAGGAATTCGTTCCATAGCGCCAGAGCAGAAAGAAAGGGGAAGGGGGACAACATCCCCCCCAAGCCTAGATTTAGGGGGGCCTCAGCCCTCCCTCTGCCCCCATGTTTCAGTCCCCTGTGATATTTTTGGCACAGCATAAAATTTGTTTGAAAAATATTCAGTCTTGTACTCTTTCCAAATCATTTCATCAGGATCATGCTTGACCAAATTGAATGTGGTAGGACTAATTTCCTTTGAATAGCTCTGGCACATGTTCAAGAAGTGAAAATCAGTATATCTTTTTGGGAAAATTTGAGTAGGGGTATGTACTTGGCTTGGTATACAGGCCAAGCCCCTCAACACTTCAAAGTGCTCTGCCACCTCTGCATCACCAGATTCAAGTGACAAAGATATAAGCAAATTAATTTGACTTAGATGGTCATAACAGTTTAGGTTGCAGTAACTAATGTTACCGACAACAGTCACTTTCAGAACTACTCTTACCAGGACCATCAGAGTACTGCATGCAATAAAAAAAAATTTCCAACATGGAAGTCAGTACATACCAAATATAACTGAGAACAGTACTCTTGTCCTGCTTCCTCCTACTGCTGTGTACACCCGACATCTCTGACTGGACCAGAGGCTGGTCTGGAAATGTCAATGTTGACCTCATAGTGGTACAGTGCCCTGTAGCAGACCCATTTGTCAGGAATGTTCTGATTGGATACTTTAACAGCAATCACTGTGGTATCCGAAACTAGTACATAGGCCACATCATACTCAAGCTCTGCAGTGGGTTTGAAGTTTTCTGGGTATTCCATTCCAGGAGGCAGATCTAGAACACACGTGAGTGTTTGTGGTGCATCCGCTGGAATTCTGCTGTGGATGAAAGGTAGTTGATCAATTCTCCACACCACAGATGCATATTCTGGTTCATACTTTGCTTTGCCAAGTGACACAGCAATGGAACACTTAGAATTCCTCAGTCTGCTCTTAATTCCTGCAGCTCGGTTCCCCTTACTGGATTTGATGGACTTCTCGCCTCTAAACGCCTTTGTTGTTCTAAAAAGAGGTACCCAAGTTTCTGGAATGGGAAATCTAAAAATCACATTGTTTCGAATGTACTTCGCCATCTTTGCTTCCTGACACACTTGGATTTCTACTTTGAGTTCAACTCTTTGCTCACTATGGACATTCAACACAGTCTTTAACAGAAGAGGTAAAGGCTTGTGATGGTCAACTGGAAATCGCATGAGCTCAAAAGTACATGCATCTAATGGATGAAATGTAATAGCATGTGATTGTTCAAAAGTTGTGACATTGACACACTTATGAAAATCACAACGACGCAGTTTCACCCAATGATGAACCCTCTGAGGTTTTTCCTCGGATTGTAGACGAGCTTCCTCTCGTTCTCTTAGAACAATATCATTTAGAACTAACTGACATTCAGGATCACCTGTAAGAAAAGCACGAAACTTGACTAAAACTTTTGAATTCTTCTTTAGAATGGTACCATCACCAGATGATAGAACATTTGTGACATCTTCAATATCAACAAACACTTCATCATGACGGTATGTTATTCCTCTGTCTCTGTAAGATGGAAGAAGACGAAGAGAGTTGTTGAAAGATTCAAGAAGTTCTCTGATGACTTTGTGACTTGGAGATGCCACTTTAATGATGGGTGTTCCTTGTGCCACATGTTCAACAGTGCCACGATGACGTAGGCTTCTAGTTTCTGAGTACTTAACATACTCTAACTTAACTGCATGAACTTTAGCTCCATGTTCAAAGGACTGCAACTTTGGTGTCGTGAACACAAAATATGCTTGTAGAGGAATCTCTCTGAAGGGTGCTGATAATTCATACTCCTCAAAAATCTGTAAGGTGGTACCCTCTAACTTTATAACCACTGGCTTCCACTCACGAGATCCAATTTTCCGTTTCTTGTCAGGGAAGCGGAGAAGCATAGACCATGAGCCACTTGTGGTCAATGACCTCTCCTCGTGCAGTGGCTCTTCACAAACTTGGGCAGGCTGCTGAGTTTTACTAACTGGTACTTTAGATCTTACATCAACTTGATCTTGAGCAACCACTGCCTGGTTGTTGTCAACTGGTGTTGAGTTACTGAGAGGACACACACCATGGGGAATGTTCAAATCAGCTGTGGGTGGTAAACCAGCCTCTTGTAGACTACCCTCAGCGACCAACATTTTTTTCACACCAGTAAGAGGTGTTGAAGAAGAAATTGGACCTTGACCTGATATAGAATAAGGGCTTGAAGAAACAACAGCGGTAGCATCAGCCTGGAATGGATTTGAATTACTTGGCGTAGCAGGCTTGAAAGGATTGGTTGTTGATGAAGGAGGTAGCGTTGTGAATGGATTTGGGCTTCTCGATGTTGAAAGACTGAATTGGCTCTTACTACTAACATCCAACTCTAAAGGGTCTAAATTCTGACCTACCGGGATGTTGGAATCACCAAACGTGACCCACGAGTGAGAAGCGGACGATGTTTGAACAACGCTTGAGTTCGATTGCAGCACTGACTTACTGTTGCTAGACTCATCGAACTGTATCCACGATTTACTCGCAAGTAAATCCAATTCGGCCGAGGTAAACGACACGGGAGGAATTACTGAAGCCGTTTGGTCTGAACTTTTTCCATTCGACTCCTTTTCTACTCGTAAAACGGTAGAGGTTGATGTATGTTTTGTGTCATTAACAGCTAAATCGCCTTTCCGAAGATCGTTTTCAACAGGACGCTTCGCCGTTTCTAAGTTACCATGTTCGTTCCCACTTACACTTGTTTTGCCCGCCTGGTTTTCTTTGGAATTCCCTTCCTCACCAAAACTGACCCATTCAGTTCCTTTTAGATGGTTTGTGATTGAGGTATCGCTGGGTCGGGGCTCCTGTGAACTGCCTGAAGACAAGGGAAGGGCGCCATTGTCGTTAGGTGAAGCTTGGTTGACAATAGGAACAGCTGATCGCATAGCGCTCGTAGATAAAGAATTCAAATTCGAAGCTAAACCTTCTCCATTTTTTTATGATTAAATGATGCAGAGTGAACCTCAAAGGTACCAGGGTCGGTTACGGTAGGCAAATTGGAGATAATATTTGTGGTTACTGCGGCTTGGGAATCAAAAGCCGCCATGTTCGGGGTTGTCCTGGGTGTGTTTATATTCGAGTTTTTCTGTTTTTCGTCGATCGATAACTCTTCAGATTTGCTTTCAACTCCATCTGTGTGCAATTCTTTATCACGACTATCCTCAAAGGTGGTCCATTTTGCTGAAGAAATAACCTTTTCTCCGGCAAGCGGTTCGTCGACAGCTGAAAAGCGTGATTCGCTTTCTCCGTTCAGCACAATACCATCTGCCGAGCGCTCCGATAAATCGTTTGATTGAATGAAATTTTTTTCGGTAGACAGTTCACCTGTATTCGATATTAGAGAAGATTCGCGATTACCTAACGCGTTATCTAATCCCTGATCGCTCGTTTCCAGACGATTCGAGGAATCAACTACAGGTTCAAGATTAAATTGTTCTATCGCGCTAGGCGATGTCTCCAAATGTTGTGATTTCTCATCTAAATTCTCCTTAAAGTCAGTTCCTGTGAGGCTCTTCTCACCATTAAGTGAAGAATTACCGGGTTGTCTGAGAGCTTTAGGATCGCTAATTAATGCACTGTTGTCAGAAAGATTTTCTTCCTTCACACCAGAGGAAATATCGTGACAAATATGGTTGTTAATCTTGCCATTCTCTCCCTCGAAATTCTCCCATGAAGCGCGGTTTACTGATTCAGGCGGAGCCCCACTGTTTTCGTCCATTGTGTCACGCTACATAGCAAACATCAACATCAGCTTATCATTTAAGATTCAACATCAACCATCCAGAAGAAAAACAACCAAGGAAGTGCGTGGAAAGCGCGAACTTGTTAGGAGCATGATATCGAGGCATTCAAAAAAAAAAATTGTTTCCCCTCCCCACTCCCTGAGAGTCTAGCTGGGGACCGCACTTGAACACAATATTCTTGCTCTTTTTTTTTATTCCAGTTTTCCGCAGTCTCGAATATACTTAGAACCTTTAATTGTAGCTTTACTCCTTTTTATTTGTTTTGAGTCAAGGTCGAAGTGACTTTTTAAAGAAGAAAGGAAAACTTAAATAGACAAATACTTTTAGTAACCCTTCAAGAACCATCCCTATCTGGGAGAGGAGCTTCATCGGAGCTCCGCTCAAAGGCAAAGGGAAATCTCCGTGATGCTACTCATTTTTCCTGTAGCATCTATGGAAACTTATTCTATTCATAACTCACAACAAAATGGCTTCATGAGTTTTTTTTTCTCTCTTTTTTTTAGCGGTTTCGAGGAGAAAATGTCACAAAGATAATCACATGATCCTAAACTGTTTCATTGCTTCAACGATACCGCTGATGACCTGTCAATTAATTCCATTTGTTGTACGATAGGGCAATTAATCTTGATCCACTCAAATCAGATTGCGGTCTGTGGGGCAGTGAAATTCATGACTTTGTATTAATGTAATGTGCCGAAAGCTCGTAGAAACTTTTGGTAACACAGACAATTAGGCGCTTAACTTCGAATTTACAGTGTGGTGTATTCTGATTGTTAATACCCTGAAATCAAGGCATATCGCAAGAACTGGAGAGAATTTAGCAACACATCATTTAGCACGATTTTCCTGATGCAGATGATACATCTCCTTCAATGATCATGGATCATAAAATAAATTAGTTCATTAGCATCTTTTATCAATTCAAAATATATTTCTAACATGAAATCGAGAAAAGCTGGGTGGTAAATATGATTTCTTTCTTTCAAACAAAGGTGACTTAAACTAATGAAAAAATTTTAAAAAAATGGTTTTCTATTTCGCTGTTTAGGTCATATTGATGGACTTGTCTTTGGGAGCAATCGACTCAAATTGAAAATATATTTATCATAAAAATTACTCAAATCAGGAAGCTAGAAAAAACAAAGAACACTCTAGATTTTTTGACAACCGGTAGTGAAATGTCGCTTGAAGTGGGAGATAAGAAAAATAGTCATCGCATCAAAACTAAACTTTCCTCTAAAAAAGAAGATAAGTTAAAAAAAAGAAAAAACTTGTCATAAAAGTCATGCCAGCATTAAAATCGCTTACTATCCCTAACTTTCTTCAATAATTCAAGAAGCATCGCTAACGGTAATTTTTAAAGGTTGACAATAAACACCTGCTGAAATGAATGGTGAAAACAAAATCTGCAGATGTTTCCCAAGTCTTTTCTTTGTATCTGATCAAGATATAAATTCTCTAAACTCGTTGCTGCGTTTTTTTTTTATTTTGGTTTCAAGAGTTCGGCGTTTCATCGCGAACACGTTTTCCTTTTGTGTTGCACTTATTGTTTGGCTTACTGAATAAAATTATTATGATAACAAAAAGATATGTGAAGCCAGTTCTTTCGCAGTGGGGAGAGAAATCTAACTGAATACAAGTTTTTTTTTCGCCTTCCTTTTCATCTTAAGAGTGTTCTTTTTCAGTTTCTGCATTTCCTGCATTAATATTTGTTACTTTTTTAAAATAATTTTCATCGGTTTCGCCCAGATTACTATGACTGTTTCTTTTAATTATCTCGAACCTGGCCCGCGCGCGTTATGTCGGTGTCACCCTCACTCACGATGGTCCACAGGACGTCAGATGTATCATTATTCTCTCTATCCGTTAGGAATCATTTTCTTTACCTTTTTTCATCATCTACGCTTAGTCTAATGTCTTCTTTAGGCAGATCAGTCTCTAAAACAGAAGTCGTATATTACACGCGACACGCGCTGGTTTTCCACTCATGCCTCGCACTCACCTCCGCTGGAGACTGGAGAGCAGTCAATTTGAGCCCTACGTTAGCAAACAATCAGGTCAGCGTTAAGTTGAGGGAGAAGTAAATTGTGAGTGTAAGCATCATCTAGTGTGTTTGACGTAATGATACCATAACAGAGTAACCCGAAAACCGATGAGGGTAGTCTTGCTATATTTTTCGTTGTACGTATTTTTAGATATAATCGAGGAGTCGTTTTTTTATATATTTTTTTGTAATTCATGACTTGAGAATTTTTTTTTGTTATCATGTAGAAAAAAAGGTCAGGGCTCTTTCAAGGAATCACTTGGGAAATCGAAGTTGAAGAAGCCTGCTAGTTCGCATCACAATCGTGAATCGCAGGGTCATCGAGGGATATTAGGACATTTTCGAATTTCAGATGGGTTCGAACTGTCTCTGTTGTAGCTATTTACGGAGTTGTGGAAGGTCTTTATGCCATTTTATCCTATCACAAGAGGAAGGAGTACGACGTAAACGCCGTTTGATTTGGGGAGTGATCGTTTTGCTTATTGTGGATGTGATTTGGGTCGGCTCAGCAGAGTTGACTGATGTAAGTAAAATTTCTCACTTTACATTTAACAGAATGCACCAATCTTTAAGCATGGGGGAATAGGGAAAGGGGTGGAAGATACGTAGAGAGAATGACTTTTTACAGTCTTCAACAGCATAATAAAATTTTCCCAATGGAGTGAAACGAATCGTATTCCTACCTGTGGTTGATGTACAAAGAACAAACTGATCCTCTTAGGTGAACTGAAACAAAAAAAGTCTTGATAAGAAACCTGAAAAGTTCAGGTTTGGGAGGGTTTTTGAACTTGGCCTCTCTGATTCTAGCTGGGCAACAATGCCAACTGAAATATGAAGCCTGACTCTTACTTCTGTTTTATGTTGTAGTTTCTCTTAATTGCATATTACTTACAAGGATTATCCAGACTTCACCCTTTTCTAGTTTTCAAGGCAAAATGTTGGCTTGATGTGTTTGTATAAGGCGAAAGACTGGTTTGCACCTAATCATCAAATCACTCTTCTATGATGAAACAATACATATTCAACATGAGTTACCTGGAAACAATATTAAAATTTCCCATTGTTTTTACTCATAATGTAGGAAATGTGGTGGTGTAATGGTTGGTACCCTGGACTCCAGGTTGAGAGTTCAGGGTGCAAGACCTGGCCAAGTTATTGTGTTGTGTTCTTGGGCCAAACAATTTACTTCCATTGTGCCTCTTAGCTCTTCACCCAGGAGTATAAATGGGTACCGTTGAATTGTCAAAGAAGCCTGATGAAATGCTGGGGGTAACCTTGTTATAGACTGGAATCCCATATGCCATCTGAGGGGGGGAGGGGTAGTCTTATTCTCAGTCTCTTCATGCTATGTAACTAGGATAAGCTCAGGCTGAAAAAGTTGCATGGCTTGATTACAGATTTAAGCTTCTAATAATAATGAGAATTTCATTTGATTATAGTTTATCTTCAAAAGTGAAGGATTTAACAAGCCCTTTTTCACCACATATGTCAAGACGTCATCTTTTATGGTCTATCTCACTGGATTCCTTTTTTATGAGCCTTGGAGAATACATTGTAAAAACTGTAATGACACAACTAATGTAAGTTAAGATATGTATCTACCAGGGATACTAGGGATGTACTTCTTGACTCAAAATACTTGTATTTGGGTATGGTTGTCACTTAATCAAGGCAAGAATTTAGAAGAAAAAGTATTGACATGCTAAGTATAGTCTGTTAAGATGCTTTCCAGTCACAGATGGGATAAAGATGGACTCAATAAACCCTGTCCAAGTCCAAGTCCTCAGGTTGTTTACACTACCAAGGGTAGCTCTCCAGTCACAGGTGGGGTAAAGAGGAATGTGGGAAAAAAAAGAATGAGTAGGAGATAGGGCTAAGAGGAGAACAATGATTAGGACGGTGATGGGGGGGGGAACCCTGCCAAAGTCCTCGGACTGTTCTCAAGACCAAGGGCACAGTTGTTTTCCCATACATACCAACCTAGACAGGCATCTTACTCCTTTTCTTTTTCCGCTAGTTCAATTTTTCTTTAACCTGAAAGCTTTGCTTTAAAAACATTCTGGACCATGTTCCATATTTTATAAAACACTGAGTCTCTCACAAGCATGGGGTTAGCCAATCAGATTTAAGGATTTAAGTTTCCAGCCCACTGAGATGCTTCAGAAAAAAATAATTCAGAGTTTATTAAAAAATCATGATTCTTACTTGTAAGTGGTCTATTTCAAATCATTACGTTTATGGTTGTGCTCTTATGTTTGTTTAGGGTCAGAAAAGGTATACATATTCTATTTACCCTTGGATTTTACAGTAGCTTTACCCTTTGTCATGTTTATTTACTTGCTTGTTTGTTTTTGTAATTAGGTATCAGGATCAGATGTGAGCCAAACTGGAGAAAGCTCATCACTTTTAGGCTCTTCTGACTCATCACCGGCTCCCGAACCACACATGGTGATGATTGTTTTTAAATTGATTAAATTAATTTAATTGTTCTCATTCCAACTATAGACAATTTTCTCACAACTACCCTCATCCAGACTATCATGCTAGTAAATTAGTTATTGCCATTATTTTTGTCACTATTTTCTTTTCTGTTAATCATTATTAGCATCATTATCATTATTATCATCATTGTCATCATTCTGTCTGGAGTTCCTGTCAGTACTAATCAAGTGTGCAGGGAAACTTTAGTTAGTTGTGTCATGTGCTGGTGGTGTGTACACATTCTTGTTTCACCTCAACATTTGTTTATTCAACATTTTTTATTAAGTAATGAAAATTAACTGATGAAAGAGAAGTAACTGTACAAATAGCATAGCTACACCTGTAATCTGGACGTTGTAGAGTTTATGTATATACAATGTAAAATAATAAATATGGGAAAAATTAATACATAAGGAGAGGACAAGATCATTACATACAAAAGAAAGGAATTGAAGAAGATCAATACATAGAAAAGAAGACAAATAGGTTTAATTTATTATAAAAATATTAAGCTTCTAACTAAGGAATAATAATTATTCCTTAGTTAGAAGCTTAATATTTTTATAATAAATTAAACCTATTTGCTTTCT
The DNA here is from genome assembly GCF_036669915.1 of Pocillopora verrucosa. Taxonomy (NCBI): domain Eukaryota; kingdom Metazoa; phylum Cnidaria; class Anthozoa; order Scleractinia; family Pocilloporidae; genus Pocillopora; species Pocillopora verrucosa. Next base: position 11,508,514 of record NC_089324.1, on the reverse strand, counting down.
TTTCTAAAGAAAGAAGGCAAATAGATAATAATAGATAATAGTAGATTACTATTAATAGTAACAAATAGATAATAAATAATTGCTTATTTATCTTTGATAGTTAGCAACTTCTTTTCAATCATCTACAGTTTGTTGGATGCATCCTTATAAAACTTACACAATGCGTCATAACTATCAGAGTGTAAAATTGCAGATCTCTTGAGTCTGCTTGAAAGGTCTCTTCAGATGATCTTCAAGACTTTGAATGTGTTAACTCATTGTTGGCTATCTTGATTCCTTCTCTCAAAGTAGACAACTCTTTTGTAATTTCTTCAGCTTGCTTCTTTAAGGCGTTGTTTTCTCATTTAAGTTGTTTTGTAGCCATCACTGTTTAACATAAAACTCCTTAGTCTGTTGATCTCAATGAATAATTAATGGCAGAGGCACAAGTATTGCTCACATGTCCATCTTGTTATGTTATGCTTTTTGTCTCATCTTGAAAATTTGCTAAAATAAATGGCAGTTAAGCTGCTGGAGACAGCCTTGTCTTCAAGAATCTTAACCTCTACTTAGGGACAAAACTAATGGACCAGAACAGTCATTGTCTGTGTCATTGTCATCATCATTATCATAATGATCGTCCTTGTCTTTGTCTTCATCATTATTATGATTATTATCATTATTATCATTTCTATCATTTTCATCATCATTATTGTCATGTAAAACACTTCAACCACAAAAATAAGGACTGTTCTCCAAAACTTAACCATTTATTTTGTACATTTCTCAACCAGGAGGTTGCATAAATCATATAACCTTAATCTCACCAAAGTGATGGCACGCAATGCGTACAAAGAAGATAAAAAGTGTAAAAACTGAACAAATTGTCAATGTTCAGTCACAACAATTGTTGGTATTTGTTCTCGTTCTTATTGTCAATATCATCATCATCATCATCACTACCCATTACATTCATTCACAGCACCAGCTAACAATTTTCTGGCCAAGGTTCTCAGGTATATTCTGTAAATGTCTTGAAATAACAAGTTTCCTTAGTTCACTTACCTAAATCACCTTCAACTGAAGGTGTTATTCCTTTCATAAAATTCTGGCTTTCACTTAACCTTTTCCTCCTCCCAAACCCATTTCATTATCATTATTGTCATGTAACGCACTTCAACCACAAAAAGAAGGACCCTAACTCCTATGTCACTACATACTGCAATGTCAATTACTTTGCATGTCTACTTGTGGTTGTTTAGAACTACCAAATCAAGTCTCCAAGCTGTTATCTCATGGCTAGTTGAAAAGCATTTAGTCAACTGTTGTTGCAGTTACTTCTATTATTAGTAATACTAGTTACTGTCAGTAGTATCAACAAATTTCTTCAAGACAAGAATTTTTCAATGATTGCTTTTATTTTCAATGTACAGAACGAGCCAACTTTTGAGCAAATGACAGATGATGAGCGCACCAGCGGAGTTGATATGGTTTCTAGTAATTCATATGAAATAATTTCAAGTAGGTGATGCTCAATTTGACATCAGTAAGATTAGATGTGTCTTTTATCTGTTAGCAAATTTGTTCTCCTGGAGTTCCTAACTTTATGTTATTTCTTTTAGTGTTCATTTGGAGAATTTGAACATAAATCATGACAAGATATCTTTCCCTTAGAAGAGGTTAAACTAAATTCACATAATTATATAACAATATCTATTATTTTTTACCCCAGATGAGGTTATTCCCCTTAAATGGAACGTACATTGTGCTGGGAGTTTTGCCAAACATACCCAATGGCTGTTTTATTTGTTCAAAGAGCTTTACGTAAAAGGCAAAATGATTGACTGTGACTTTCCACACACTAACCAAGTTTTAACCTAGACCTTGTAGACCTTTCCTCTGAGCCATTTGCTCACTAAAGTGAACTACCGGTATTTTCCTGAAACACCTCCATATTTCAAGATATAACACTTGTATTCTGCTTGAAAGACTTGACACTTGTTAAAATTCCCCACCCAAGCCAGGCAAGGTTCAAATTCCCCACCCCCAGGCATTGCAATGGTCAAATGCCTATGGGTCTCTTGGGCAGGGGAGGGGGGGGGATTAATTGGTGCATGAATTACATTCAATGACTGAAGTTTTCTTCACTCTGTGGCATAAATTCCTTTTTATATTCAGAGCCTAGAAAAGTAACCTTCAACAGTGTGAGAGAGGTGCGTCGGTTAGCAGGTAAATGGTACAAGTGTTTAATGTTTTACACTGCAATGTCAGTCTCCATATTCTTCATGCTGTTCAACCAACATTTCCTGAGGTGCTGGAAAGGAGGATTTGTTTAACAATCAAAGCTTCTTAGGTCAGCAATCGTTTGCTTTATCCTCGTGATCTTAATGAATGATTGAGCAGTATTGCTCTAGGGAGAAATTGGATGCTAGTCACTCAAAAGGTTTAAACATTATTAATAATAGTGGGAGATATTTTTCTTATAAATTATTCGGTATTGGAAATATAGGATATAAGGTGATTTTCTTTGTTATTTTATTATTATTATTATTATTATTATTATTATTTCAGAGTGCCTCTGAGAAACTGATGTTGTAAAAGTGATGTACAGAGCAACACAAAAAAGTCACAACCATGTTGTTCAATTAACAATAGTTTTTTTTTGTACCCTGTAGACCATGTTGGGGAACAGGCCTGGAGTGCACGACGGCCATATCAGGCTTCACAATTACCAAGCCATAAGTTGCCTCTTAGGAAAGTGGCTAAAGTGGCTTTAATCTTTTGCTTTTTGGTTAGTAAAAAAAAAACTTTTTCATAAGTGCAAGATGATTTCAAATTGGAGGTTGACAAAGAAACTGCCCTTTCTTTTCCTTTCCTTTCAAATGAATGTGGTGATAGCCGGTAGCTCATCATAGACTGACTGAGTTATCTGTAGTTCAGTGCTGAAGCATTGAGACAGGGAATCTAAATGACTTGGGCTTGATTCCTTGTAGGGGATTTTTGCTCTGTATTACACCCATGACCAATAAATTTTAATCTTAATATTGAGTCAGAAGTCAGAGCAGGGGTGGATATTTTGGATGTGGCATTTGACCATACTTCATATATTGCTCGAAGAGCCTTGCTCCCCTCACCTCCCCCCCCTTTAGGTACCATAATCCTGAGCTGTGCTACCCCAGAAAATTTTGAAATATTTCAGTGATAGTGATTCTTTTGGGTTTTTTTTGGAGCAGAAACCTTCATGCTTTTGTTACCAAAATGAGATGATTTCTTTAAATAATTGAGTAATGATATGATGCATCAATCAACAGTTGAATCATCTTTTCCAAGGAAAGTACACAATCCTTCAACTTGTTAAAAAAAAAAAAAAAAACTACGAACAGCTATAAGGTCAAATATATCTTATTTCGGGGAAGATAGTCACTTTTGTGTTATTCTTTTGGTTGAAATTTAAAGAGCAGCTGGCAGTCAATCAATGTGCTTCATGCTTAGCTCATAATGAAACTCTTGAGTGCTTAATTAAGACTTCATACCATTGATTGCTTACTATTTTTGCTAATTAATTTCAAGTAAATTTTTCCATCCAGTGGTTCAGTGCTAACTGCAGTTACCAGGTGGCCATTTCCAACACATCACCAGCTGCTGTCAATATTTTGTCCTCTTCATCAGGTAAAAGAAACCTTTAAGTTTGTGCAGTCTTACTTTCCCAGTTATAAATCATTTTAACTCAGGCCTTTAATCACAAAGGGTGATAAGAAAAAGGAACCACCCTAAATTTTAACTCCATTTTTCAGTCTTGCTCATTGTTTTGGCTAATTCAAAAGAAGCTGAAAAAATGGGAATTTTATAACTCTATCTTCAAATTACTATGGGTTTTGCTGCCATTTTAGAGAGTAATTAACTAAAGAAACTCAGGCAAGTACATTTACCTTTTCCATAAGTCTTAAGGTTGTAGTAAGGACTGTAAAAAGAAATTCAAAACCATTTTCATTATCAGGAAACCCCATGCCAAATAACCATCAGGTTGATTTGTAACAAAGGTATATAGTGCAAGTGATAGAGAAGAAAAAGACCTTTTATTGTTTCTGCTGGAAACATAACACTTATCATACCCATGCTTAGTCACTGCTGAACAAAGTCAGTACTTGCTATTTTTTCTCTTTATGACAGGACTCTTTACACTCATTTTAGCATCTATATTCCAGAGTTCAACTTCTGACAAATTTTCAGTGACAAAGCTTGTTGCTGTTCTAATGAGGTAAGTTTGAATTTTGATCTTTCAAAAATTTTTGATCTTTCTTGATGTTGTCCCTAATTAAGAGAATTATTTTCCATTGCATGTTTGATAAGGGGGTTATTTCAAATGAAATTATTGTGGTAACTTCCTTCTAGTCAGTTCTGTAACTTTACAATAGGATTCGTCTAACTCAAGCTCTGTTGGCTCAAACTCCCTGCCAACTCCAACAAAATGTGATTTCCCTTGGATTTGACCCCATCTTTTCAGTCATTTACTATCAGCTAACCATAGCTTGCCTAACTTTAACTAATTTTACTTTCCCTTTGCTCAAATTTGTTCTAGCTTTAGAACTGCAACTTCAGTAAAAAAACATTGGGCAATAAACATCAAAGTATCAGAACATAGCTGATGAATATATCCCAATTAGAAATTGCAAATGAATCAAACAGGATAATGTTTAATAAAGGGTAACACATTTTGCTAAACTTCCCAAACTTAATGTTCCTGTCAAAAAATTCCTATAAAACAAACTAAGTTTACAAAAATGACTGTCGATTTGCAAGAATTGTAAAAACATGATTCGCTACTAATCATGAACAATTTAATACCAATCCTAATTATTTGAAACACCCCCCCCCCCCCCCAGCTCAAATAATTTTTTGTTTCCCTTTGGGGGCTTGATTCAGACTGGTTCATCTGTTACCTCTATAGTAAGTAACGGAAAGTCATAATAACAGAGCTCTAATTTTTTTTGGTTCTAGTGTTACTGGTATTGTGCTGGTTACACTAGCAGACTCTAGAAAAAAAGGGGATGGAATCAGTGTTGGAGCATTATGGGCCTTGGCCAGTGCATTCTTGTAAGTGTGGCTGAGATTTAGTACACAAACATACAAATAGCTTCTATCATACTTCCTGCAAATTCCACTATAATCACAGTGGCCCACTGTGCTTGCTGGTAAGAGGTCCATGATTGTTCTGGCTGGTATCAGACAGCAAGATGCTGTCAGATGTTGGAGCATTATGGGCCTTGGCCAGTGCATTCTTGTAAGTGTGGCTGAGGTTTAGTACATAAACATACAAATAGCTTCTATTACAATAGGATTCTGGCAGGTATCAGACAGTAAGATGCTCGTGATGAAGCAGCGCCGATAAGATACTGCCTAAAGGCTAATGCACAGATAATCACACACCCAGATTATTAACAGGAAAACCAACATGAAAATATGCACATACCTAGGTAATCATGCAGATTGTCATTAGGCAGCCCAATTTGAAAATAAACACACATAAAATCATGCAGAATTGTAACAGGCAGACCAATTTTAAAAAAAAAATACACACACACATAAACAATCATGCAGAATGTAAACAGGCTGACCAGCATAAAAGGATGAGTGACATACAGATAGGCCAACAGTAAGACATTCAAACATGCTGGAAGATCTGTGGGTTCAGCACATGGACAGAAAAATAGATAAAGAGACTAAATCTAATGAAATCTAAAAAGTCTCAACTGTCCTTAGCATCAGTTGCTTGTACTTATCTCTCTAATTACTTTGTTACACAGTCAGTTATTTTTTCTTCTTTTCAGGTATGCTTGTTATTTAACAATGATAAAACATAAGGTTCCCAATCAGAAGCAGATGGACATTCCCATGTTCTTTGGTAAGAGAAGAATTTTTTATAGGTTTGTTTTAAGTAAAATGCTGTCATAGTTTTTCTGTAAATATGTGTTAGTTTGGATAGAGTGCTTTTTGATCAAAAGTTTTAAAACTAAAATCAAAATTATCACAACAGCCAATTAGAGAAAAGGAAAATACCATTAAGAGCCAAAGACAACTCAGACTGAAAATGATTAACTGCTTAACATAAAGGAAAACATGGGCAACCATGTCATGATTAGTGTTAGTGTTACATCTGATTGGTTGATTGAGTGGCCTAATTATTCTGGAGCAATTACAAGGTAAAGTAAAGTAAAACCAATGCAATCACAGAGTACATTCAACGCTCAATTAAAAATTGCTTTGACAAGCCAACTGTACGACTCTCTTTCAGGTCTCGTTGGATTGTTTAATTTCATTCTTCTGTGGCCTGGATTTTTCATCCTCAACTATTGGAAAGTTGAGCAATTTAAGCTTCCTCCAGAGCCAACTGTTTGGGGCTATATTACTTTGAATGCCCTCATTGGAACAGTTCTGTCAGAAGCCTTGTGGCTTTGGTAAATCTTCTCTTTTTCATTGACTGTTTTATCTCATGCCCTGTCAGGTCTTATGTCACATCACCAAAGCCATTTACTTTCATATAATTTTCTTATGTTTCATGTCCTCTCACATTGAGTCACATAACAGAAAATTGCATCATGTCACGCAATCTCAAGTCATGTCATGTCTTGTGTTATTTTAAGATGTCATGACAAGTCACAGTATTGACTGTCTTATGTCATGTAAGTCTAAACTCCTCACATGTCACCAAAGTCATATACCATGGTATCATTTTCTCATGTTTCACTTCATCTCGTGTTAAGTTGTGTTACATAACATTATTATATACTCAACAAAATATCGCGTTTCTGATTGGTCAATGATGAATGCATAAATAGGTTATAGAGTGCAATAGAGGTTATAGAGTGCAATACGGAGAAGTTGCCATGGAAACACCGGGGAAGCACCAAATTTGAACACCAAATTATAAAAAAATCGAGAATATAATAAATAAAAAATCGTATGAACCTGCTCGTGCATTTCGTGATGTTTTGAAAGTTCTCAAATTGCACTCGCCTATGGCTCGTGCAATTTTGAGAACTTTCAAAACATCACTCGTGCCCATAAATCACGAAATGCACGAGCAGGTTCATACGATTTCCTATACTTATGACATGTCACCTCATTTCAAGTCACATGGCATCTTGTGTCATTTCAAGTAAGATATGTCACAATGTTGACTTTCTTATCTCACACTATGTCTGGTCTAATCTCATGTGACTGAAGTTGTATCCCATCATACCATTTTCTCATATTTCATGTCATGTCAAGTCATGTAACATGTCATTACATCATGTCACCTCATTTTGAATCACATTGTGTCTTGTGTCATTTCAAGTTAGATGTCAAGACATGTAACGTCATGGACTGTCTTACCTCATGCCATTTCAGGTTTCATATCATGTCATTTAAGTCACATTCCTTTGGATCATTTTTATTTGTCTCCTGTAATCTCATGTAAAGTCATATAACACTACTTAAAGTCATGTCGCCCCATTTCAAGTGACATCCTGTTTTGTGTCATTTTGGGTAAGATGTCATAACCTGTTACGTCATGTCATGTCATTAAATTTGATGTGATATGAGTCATGTGTATCTCTTAGCATGTCACACAGTGCCATACCGTATCATGAGTTTGTCATGTTTCTTTGTGGTTGTGTAGTTATTTTGATTTGTACCTTATACTTCAGCGCTTCTCCTTTCGAACCATACCTTGATTTTCCATTTTCTTTGAAGGAGAGGAACTTGAGATCAAGTGAAACAAACACTTAAATTTCATTATATTTAGCGATCTGACAAGTGCATTTTGTAATCTATATTTTAGGGGCTGTTACTTGACGTCATCATTAACAGCTACACTTTCTTTGGTTTTGATCTTACCACTGACCATGATCGTTGACGTGTTCATGAAGAGAGTAGGTGAATTTGAATTTTCAACTCAGTGGTCTGACATCAGCGCACGTGCGAACGTTGTAATGACCAGGTGACGTGCTTGCAGGCTGTCAGAACCAATAGTCTCGCACGAGTTACAAACAACCACACGAGCCACTAACAAGAGTATAGCTTTTCTGTTAAAGCTCAAAACAGGATGTTGATTCAACAGGATAACTGTAATCGTATAAGCTTTTTGATCCAGAACTCTTCAGTTTTCCTTTTCCCTAATTTTGTTTCCTTTTACAGATTTTAATCAACGTTTTTAATTTTCTTACGCTTATTTGCGAGAGAGCAGCTGTTATGTTTTTCTTACAAATTTTGCGCGGGAAATTGGTGCGCAGGCTGTCAGAATTGATCCCTTGCGCATGCCTAACGTGTGACCGCTGAGCTGAATTTTCATACGTATCTTCTTCAGTAGCAGTTTACTATCTGTGGTAAAAATCATTTTGCGAACTTCTCCCGCGTCCATGGTTGAAATATTGATTTCATTCGATTTTGCAGGTCCATTTCTCATGGATGTTCTTTTTGGGCACTATACCGGTTTTTTTGTCATTTTTCGCTGTGAGCTTTTTAACCCATTACGGAGATTGGGACCCAATCTGGATTGGAGTGAAGAAACTCGCCAATAGCCAGAGGCAGCTTGTTATTGGGTGTGTTGAATAATAAATAGATTACCAGCTAACTCAATTAGTGGTGGGTCGCAAACAGCCCCAAATCAGGAGGGACCTAAGTAAGTTCGTTTCCATGTCTCTGCTCGCCTCTCTCTGGTTCCAGGGGGCGGGAAGTATACAGATCCTGATAAAAAAGTTGAGAGTTCTTTTCTTGGCTCTTGCTACCGCTATTTGGGTTCAGTTTGAAATGCCATAACGAGGGCATCCTATTTAAGTGGTCAATGTCAAAGGCTTTTATTAATATCTTTTTCTGTTGAATCTTCACTCATTTTTGCACTCGTCCTGCTAAAATCGGTTTCTAAAGAAAATCTGCATGTGTTAAGAAAGCAAGCGTGAGAGTTTCTTGGCGGGATTTTTTTCCTTGAGGTGGGGGTGGGAATGATTATTAGTTTGAGAATACTCATTAACTCATAAACGCGCTGTTTTCTGACGTTATCTGAACAATCATTCGTTGAAGTGGAATGAGGAGTTGTGGATAGGGGAAGATCTAGAACTTTCACTGGCACCAAGGTGAAGGAGAGGACAAAGGCACTTTGTTAGTCTTTGCCTTGGACAAGGATCGAGAGACAGTGCAAAGTTAAATATAATTTTAATGTTTTTATGCTTTTCATCTCCAGGAGATTGGATGCAGAGCAAACAGAGAGCTTGAGAAACGCTTCTGTTCATGGAGAAGAGACCACAACAGAGGGGATGACTTAGAGACCTAAAGAGCTTTGAAAGGGAACATTCCCTCCTCCTAGGCCCCCTTCCCTGCTCCTATTTCCGACATCTGACTCATCCCCAGTCCTTCTCAAAGAAGGCTACACGGGCAGGATAAGAGCACGAAGTGTGATTGATAGGGAGAAAACGAAAGAGGAAGAAGTTTCTTCCCATTTCTTGTCACCCTTTTTGTCTCACCCAAGTGCCGAAAGGCATTTTGGGGACGACTAGGGGCGAGTTAGACGGAACATTGAGCATGTGCATAGTGATAGTCCAATTATCCCCCGAAAATCAGTATTCATTTGCATTTGAAGTAAATTGTTGATATGCTTCTTAGCTATTCACAAATTTAATAATTCTTGAGTTAGTGACAGAAACTTGGGATAATGATAATTGTAATGTTAGTGGCTTTTTACATGTCAAATTTATTAACACAAAATTACAAAAATTTTCAATATCTTAAGAATTTTACATAAATTATTTATATGTAACTCGTTTCCAAAGTGCTCCTCTTTGAAACGACAGGAGGGAACTTGGGAACGAGTTTGGCTCATCAAAATTTTTTTAGACAAAGTTTGACCCTATTTTTGCATAGATTACGTAAGTATGAATCTAAGTTAATTTCAAATCGTATCATTATTTAATTAACACCTTGGCGAGAATTAAGAATCTGTAACCTCAGGTAAAATATTTTTATGCGAAACAAGTGTCTTGCCGTACGCAACTTGTGAAATTCAGGAATTTATGTACACCAAGAAGGATCCTCTCTTGGTTTGTAATAAATCTATCCTTTGTGAAACCAGCTGTACTTGAAAAATATATTATAGGCTCCACTTGGCTCAGTCTCCCGTGAATTGGTCCTTTGTCATATCACGCAACGCTCACAATCAACGCTTCTATTGAAGGAGGTTCTTGAATGACAACTCAAGGAAGGACCGCAAAGGAGACGAAAGTATTTTCTATTGCTGTGCAAGTTGTTTTGTTGCATATTATCTTTAACATTGCCATAATAGTGTCTATAAAGGTTCTTCAAAAAGATGATTCTGAGAAATTTACATTGCTGTGAAAATTATGAAAAGTGGGATTTTTTCCTAGTCCTCTGTTTTAGCCAGCCCATCTCGAGCATCTAATTTCGTTTGATTAAGACAAACACAATTCGCGCGCTTTCGCACAGTTGCTCAATTCAACTTGTGGGTCGGTTATCTATGCCGGGCTCTCTTCTCAAAGGAAACAAACTCGAGCAACCGAGACCGTTTGGGCTGTCTATTCCTAGCCAGGTATCAACTTTTTACCGGGAAACCCACCTGACCCACTAAGTACCAACATACCAGAGCAAACATAAGGCCTTACTAATTGAGGTGCATGGGGTCAGCGGTAGCTCGGGATAAACTACCAGACTCCTTAGCGAGCCGAAGCCAACAGCTGCCATCTCCGGAAACAACTTATTGGAACTGGGAATGTAACAACTCGGTCATTCTGCCTTTTTCGATGTCATGAAATTTGGACGTTTTCACGTTTTTATTTTATTTTTATTTCTACCTAGTCAAGAAGCATTTGCCTCAGTGAACAAGAAGATAACGCTCACGCAACCGACCGTAATTCTGATTTCTTTCGACGGATTCCGTTGGGACTACCTTGACAAAGTTCCAACTCCGAATTTCGATTCCATCGTACGAAATGGAGTAAAGGCTAAACACATTATTAATACTTTTGTCACAAAGACATTTCCTAATCATTATACGATTGTGACAGGGTTGTACGAAGAGAGCCATGGAATCCTCGGGAATAACATGTACGATCCTGTTTTCAACGAAACCTTTCATATTGGTTCGCCTTCTTTCTTGGATATCAAATGGTGGAATGGCGAACCTGTTTGGATAACGAATCAGAAGGCCTTAAAAAAAGCGCCGTTGTTTTCTGGCCAGGTTCGGAAGTAAAAGGGCAAACGCCTACACATTTTTTAAAGTACAACAACAAACTTCCTTTCAAGAAAAGAGTGCAGTACCTGCTCGATCAACTAGAAGGAAATGACCCTCCTAGTTTTCTCGCTGCTTATTTTAACGAGCCAGACCATACTGGCCATCAAGTTGGCCCAAATTCGCCAGAGCTCCATAAAGTTATACGCAGGGTAGACAACGTTACTGGATATCTATTGAAAAGTTTGCAAAATCGAGGTTTGTTGGATCAGGTAAGGTTTCGCGTGCATTGTACTAATGAACTTCCTTGTTTACCCATATTACGTAGTGCTGCTGTTGGGCTTACTAATATTTGTTTTGAGAAATTATCGCGAATACATCACGGCACTGAAATTTTTGGTTTAAACGTTCGGTTCAAGCATCAAGTCGATAACTCAAGCGACTGTTTTGATTTTACTGATTTCTTTGATAAACAAGATCATTTAACTGTAGTCTCCTGCGAAAATCTCGATAGTCATTTATTTCATCATGTTGTAATTGACTATTGACACTGTGGTGGGCTAAAAATTCAGTTCGAAAAGACATTTTTGTAAATAACTCGCGCGCGTTTCAATAATTTAACTTGTAGTCATACATATTCATTAAATATACAATTCTGGGATAAAGAGAACAATTGCAAAAACAACGGATGGCTTTTCTATGCCGAAATCTTTCCCAAATTATTTTTGCAGATTGTGTTTTAAATAGTAATGCTTAGTTTGAATTAAAAAAAAAAAAAAAGAAAAGAAAATTGGCACTTGAATTAAAAAAAAAATTAAAAGAAAATTGGGACTTGAAGGTCTACTGTGCCCTTAAATTGCCTTAGGGCCTGTTTACGTGGAGGTGGGGGACCCCAGGTAGGTGAGGTAACCTGCCTAGGTGGTGTAACCCCCCTGTCCATATAATTTCTTATTTCATCTTGATCATGTTTACAACCCCTGCCTAGCTGGGGTTGTGTTCATGGCAAAAAGCTCAAAAGCAAAAACATGTATGTTTTAAAACTTTGTACATTTCCTAGCTGTCTCATGGCAGAAATCACCAGAAACCACAATGGACACACAAGGACTGTTAAATGTTCACATTTTGGAATATTTAGCATTGTAAAATGACCATATTTTGTTTCCCAGACTATTCAGTATAACATATTAAGTCAACGTTTCCTCGCATAACCTAACACCGGTAACACAATGCGTGACACTTTCATGAATAAATAAATATGTGTCAGAGAATTAATCTTTCATCTTTCTCAAGATGTGAGCTCAGGATGCCTCTGCTCAAACTCCTTAATTGCAAGCGCAACAACAACCTCAAGAAACCTCACTCCAGCACCCCAGGGTTGTAAGATTGTATGTAAATGCGTTTTATTTTTTGACCACAGCTAAGTGGTTTACCTCACCTACCTGGGGTCCCCCATCTCCATGTAAACAGGCCCTTAATTTAGCAATTGCTCCTGCAGCCAAACTGTCTGTTTTTACCTGTGTGATTACAAGAACCCTGGAAATGGTGAAATCCGATAGTTAAACAGCCAATGACAAGCATGCACAGTTATTAAATTTTCAACTCTGAATATGACATTTCTAGTGTTCTGATTCACTTATTCAAATCTGGTTATCAGCACCTATTTCAAGTCACCTTACATGGAAATGCATATTGTCGCACAGAAAAAAAGGCTCCAAATATCCATATGATTAGTATTTAATGAAATTTAATAAAACAATTATTTCATTCAAACCTACTGGATACCAGATTGGTTATAGCCAACTATATTGGCCAATTTCAAATTAGTTGCTGGTTAACACCTTGAATTGTGTCCACTCAGTTCCATTGCCATCACTTATTCCCAGGATCTGATCACTACATCCTGTCTTGTTGCCACATTTTCTATCAAATTAGTGAAGAGAATTTGGTGATGTATTCTCTTCAAAAAATTGCTAGATAACTTATTGACATTTTAAGAAGTTACATTATCAACAATGAGTGATATAATTGCTTGACCCTTTAAACCTGAATATTAGTACCCATATTCTCCATAATTATCTCTACATTTCCTATGATACTGACAAGGAGAATTTGTTTAACAATCAAAGCTTCTTAGGGTGGTGATCATTTCCTTTATCCTCATGATCTGAATGAATGACTCAGCAGTATTTCTTTTTAGGAGAAATAAGATGCTAACCATTGTTAAGCTTTGAATAGTTAAATAGTTAACACACTAAGATGAATAAATACTTTCTCCTTAAGGTCAACTTGATTATCACCAGTGATCATGGAATGGCCGAACTGAACAGTTCTCGCATCATTGAATTAGACAAGTTTTTACCATCTGACTGGTACACTCTCGTGGCCTGGCCTGGAAAATCAGACCGACCAAAGGATGTTTATTTCCATGTTTTACCCAAGGATGGCATGTTAGACAAGACGTACAAAAAGCTCAAAGTTATTCCACATCTTAATGTTTACCTCAAGAAAGAAATTCCGGAAGAGTTCCATTACAAACACAACAGACGGGTCATGCCAATTTTAATTGTTGCGGATGATCAGTGGATAATTACCAGGTCCATATCAGAAATAAATACTCATGGAAACCATGGTTACAGTAACAAGTATTCAGACATGCATCCTTTTTTCCTTGCTCAAGGACCTGCATTCAAATCAAACTTTATCTCTGAACCCTTTGAAAATGTTCACATTTATCCCCTAATGTGCCACATACTTGGAATTGAGCCTTCATCAAACAATGGCTCCTTATTAGCAGTTAAGCAGCTCCTGAAAATAGCTCCACAAGAAGTTAAACAGGATGTCACAGCACTTATTGTACTTTCAGTAATTTCATTTGTTGTTTTTCTGCTGATGAGTTATGGCATTGTCTCTTTTTGTGTCAAAAATCATTGCAGAATGCGGCAATATGGACATATCTATGATTTGGGAATATCAGACTTTGATCTTTGAGTAGGCAAATAATAAATTTATTGTATCTACCAGTTAGTAGGTGCACTATTTTTGATCAGTTAGCCTGCAATATTTCACTGTGCAGTCCCCACAATTCAGAACTTGGTTTGAATTGAAATCTCCCCCCTCTATTTGAATCCCAAGATATAATTCATATCTCACTAAATTTGTTTTCTTAGTTCATACTGTAACTTACAGAACCTCTTTTTTTGCGCTCTGATTTATTGCCCATTCTATGTGCTTGGGCTATTAATTTGAGTGGACTAAAAACTTAGCTCATAATTTACAAGACAGACTCAGAACTAGTTTGTAAGAGGTATGGATAGTATTAGAAAAATAACTTTTTGACATAGTTTTACTATCACACTTCATTTATACTCTGCATTGGGGTTTAGTTATTATTATTATTATTATTATTATTATTATTATTATTGAAAGAGCACAATTTAATGTGTTGTTCAATTTGATTGGATTGCTTTTAAGTTCATCTAACATTCAAGGTTTGGAATGTTGTTCACCAACTTGATTGCAAAGTACACATTAATTGATGATTGAAATCATTTCAGATTACTAGATATTTAATTAGTTAGTATATGGAAGTTCAAGTAAGTTAATTTTTACTTGCAAAATATATTTATACAGCATGGTATATTACACAGTGAAATAGAATTTGATCAATGTGGTTTTGTTTGGAAGAAATATTGGTTCACTAAAGTGCTGTCATCTCAAGATAGTAGACATTTACTCAGAATGGGCTCCTCAAGAAGGATAGAAGGCTTGTCAAACTATGGACAGTTTATGAACAGAAATTGTTACTTTTATTATTGATGTCTTTTATAGAAAAAATGTAAATTACCTTTTTTTATTCAACGTTAAGCAAGTTGCACTAGACTTTTAATAAGGTCATTTTGCAAGGCTAAATTGATGGAATGCATGGAATACTGTCCAAATTTAAATAAATTCCAAGTCCACTGTTATCATAACCAGGTATTCATTTATTTGTGATTGATTCAGTCTTGTTCCAACATGACTGAGATCATTAAAACTTGGAAAAAAAAATAATGGAGAACATATTACTCATGATTGCCTTAAAATTCTTGTGACTATGAAGAGAAACTTCCAAAAAAATAGAAAATTAACCATTTTTCATTCAACTTTTGTCAAGTTGTACCATTCTATTAACAACATTATTTTGTAAGACTTAATCGATGGGTGTACGGAATACTGGCCCAATTTAAATCAATTCTAAAGTGAACGGTTCTTAATTAAATCTTGTCAGAATAAATGTGATCATTAAAACAATAGACTACAAGGTGAAAAAGCTTATGGAGAACATGTCACTAAATTAATTTTAAATTATCACGTCTATGAAGAGAAAATTGAAAAGAATGAGAAAAATTTTAGTCATGAACTATTCACAATTGTCAATAAAGTTCATTTCCTTTTGAGATCAAAGGCTATTTTTTGTCTTTTCTACATTTTATCCTTAAATATTGAATTTACTCTTTCGATTACACTCACTTTTCCTAATAAGAACGTCTAATTTTGATTCTGAGTCTGAATCTTCCTTTTTGCGATTTGAGCTTTACAACATCCTTACCATGTTCGTTATGCTGTAACATTATTAGACATAGTAGCGGAGCTCGCAGAACGTAGCCCCATAATCATACAAAATAGTAGTAACCCATCAAGCCGAAAAAATTTGGATGTACGACCGTACGACCGTGCGACCGTACAAGGTGCTACTTTTAACATGCGTGGTCAAAGGGCAAAAGAGATAAAATTGAGTTAATAGGGGGTTGAAAAGATCAATGTGTAAACAAATTTGTCACATATTGTTGTACTTAAAGGAAGCGAGGATGTGGATTAGATAGAAGAAGGAGGGGGCGTATATTGGCCATGATGTCAAGAAGGAACTAATCATATTCCTGAGACTGTGCAAACCTTTACCCTCACCTCCCCTAAAGGGAACAATATTTAAAGTTTGCTCTAACAAATCTCGCCTCATTAAATGCTTCCGGATTCGGTCCATAACACACCCCGTTGAAAAGGCTCACAAGTAAAATATGGTGAGGGTTAGGTCGCTTAGGGTAACTCAAGACCTCGAAACCCATACCTTGTTTGGTGGCATCTACCTGTTCTGTAAGTGATCTCCACCCCACCAATCAGCCCCTCCCCCCTCCCTTGCCGAGGCCCCGCAGGCTTTTAACCTAAATATTTAGTTTAATTATATTTTGATTTACAGGTATTTAAAACAATCTACTAAAGACTAGCGATTTTTTCTACTTGAATTTCTTTTTAATGTACACTTCTGTTTTTCCTCTGTGTTCACAACCTTTTTCAATTTTGTCCATATTCTTGGAAAGTTGACAAGATAGAATGCAGCGTATTCTCAGAAAATAATGATCGTAGTTTCCCTTGTCTTCTCTTTTTGTTCTTTTTTGTTTCCCTTTCTGTTGTCTTAGAAGAGATGCGAAAAGCGTTCAGTAATTAAATGAAATTTTCAGGCTATCTACCCCAGGCTATTTATCACAATCGCCCTAACGCTACCACCTTCAGAAGGCGCAGTCTCCATGCACATGTGCGAAACATCTAATATTCGATATGCTTGTAAATCATCTGAAAAGAAATTTCCTTGATTGTTGGGTTCAAAAACCAGAAATCGATCCGATTTCAGATGGAACTCAATGACTGATAGTTTATTGTTATGTTAGACAGTTGCTCAGAAAATAATTATGTGAACTACGCACTTGAATGACCTCGAGTAAACTTTCTTTATCGCTGTTTTTAACCCGAAAAACATCCTGCTTTTTGACCAGCCGCTGAGCTGAGCATTTGATTGTCGTCGCTACTCTGGGCAGAGTTGTAACAGGAATGGAGACTGCAGGAATTAAGATTTGCCATACCGTGTTCTGCCCATTTAGCATACACCAATCCTGATTTAAACACCCATCAGACCCAGTGACGAGTTTGACATGCAACTCGATATGCTCGTTTTATTTGACAAGCCGCTGGGCACTTGATCGTCGTCGCTCCTCTCGGTAGAGTTCACGGACCTGACTTGCTTCAGACTGAATACCAACTATTTCATCTGTAAAAAGAAAACTTTATTACAAATTGTTTTTTATGTTGAAAGAAGTCCCTGTTATTCAGCTAAGTACGTCGAATGAACAACGACCAAAAAATTAGCGTAAGGGAAGAATTATCAGTATTGCGGGAAACCGGAGACGAGGAGGCGCCAAATCGTGATGCCTTATCCCTTGCGCCTCTAAGAGTAGCTAGTATTGAATTAATATCTCCTTAAAGTATCACCCTTGAAACATGCATTTAGGTCATGACAATAAAGGAAATGATCGCAAACTCGATGGAGAAACTCTCGATTGTTAGACAAATTCTCCTTGTAAGTAAGATGGGAAATGCAAAGAGAACAGAATGGAGAACTTGCATACTCATGTTAGGATGTAAAAGGTAGAAGGACACACCTAAAAACGGAATCAAATTTATAATTTTGAATCAAGACTGAAACGATTACTCTTCAGCTGATTCTCTGCATGTAGATATGTGTACTTCTTTTTTTTTTACTTTGTCCTAGTAATGTCTTTTTTTTAAAGAAATATTTCCCTTTCATTTAAGCTTACACCTACGCTATCTCCACTGTATAATTGGCACCACTGTTTCAAAACAAGGGCCCTCTAGGAAAAATTGCTTTTTTTATCAAAGTAAGTTATAAAAAACTGTACACATTTCCTTACAAAACTGGAACTCTGAAACGTAAACCCTCTGTCATGTCCAATTGGTGTGACACTGCCACATCATTCTTCCGTTGGCGCCAGGAAGAAGTGTTGTGTTACGTGTTGTGGTGTTATGTCCCCCTTCCCCTCTCCCCTTACTTACCCAAGGTGGTACCAGGCCTGGTTACCAGTAGTGTGCAGGTGGCATAGTACACAAACAACGTCAGTAAGTACCAGAATGCATCGCGATATTTCCTCCTAGTCAAAGGATAAAGCCAAGGGTTGACAACTGTGTGAAGGGAAGCCAGCCGCACCGCAATGAAGTCGATCAACTCCTCAAATGGCCAGCCATTTTGGATAAGCGTCACCCTTAACTAGAAAATATCAAAAATAAATATGTAAAAATCTGTCCTTGCGAGCAAAAAGTACTGAAAAAAAGAAGGAAGAGTTCTTAAATGAAGACATTTAAAAGAAAAAAAAGGAGAAAGAATTGGAAGGACCCAGTGATCGGTTTAACGCATAAGGAGTACGGTTACCGGTCGATTCGTACCCAATCGTTTCGTATCCAGCTCGGTCGTTGCGTTTCGTAACCAAACCAACAAAGGATGTTTTCCATATAAACAATTGGAGAAAATGTATCGCACTTACACGAACTGTTATGTTAAAAGGCCCAGGTAAAAACAATATGCTTTTCTTTTAAAAATATCACGCTCAACTAGGCAATAATTAAGTTTTATTTGTGAAGAAGGTCACCAGTACACAGAACAGAAGTTTCTTTGTAATTTACTTGCTTGACTCTGCCAACTTGTCGTGCGCAACCATTGACATCTGTTCACGCGTCCGTGCGTGAGGTATTTCGAATAAATGTATGACTCCGGTTATTAGCGGTTTGGTATTAACCGGCGGTTTGGTTTGGTTACGAACCTACCCAAAGTTGGGTACGAACCGACTCAAACTTAGGAACGAATCGACTTCTTTTTGGGTACGAAACGGCCGTGGGTACGATATCACCGGTGGGTACGATATCACCGATACTACCAGTAGTGAGGGTAAGCTGTGACCATAATGTCGTCGTGTCGCGGTGGAGCCGTAGTCAAGTCGTCTTATATACAGTCGTAATGAATAAATCGAGTCGTGGTCGATTTGTAATCGCATTTCATTCGTATTATGGTCATATTTCAGTGTTATCAATGTAGTTGTCGCGGTCTGCAGTTAAATCGAACTGTTGTCGTGTGATCGTCGTGATGACGCGTCACTGGATGGTCCATCACTTGTTTTCTAGTCGTGCCACGATCGCGCTGTTCCGTCGCAGTGCGTGTGGTTGTCGAGCCGAAGTGTAAATTGTAGCGTTGAACTGATACAATTCAAAGTGAGTCGTCTAGGAGTTTCATGCACGGAAAGGAATCTCTCACTCAGACGTCACGGCAGGTGGGTTTACTTACCAGAAACAAACTCCAGCAACTAAAAAAAGTAATGGCGACAGCACCACTTAATTTAGCGAACTGAATTTCCATTTTTCCAGAGCTGCAGTGATGGTCTAAAGGCCTTGAGTTCGCCGCCTCTTCATCAGAACGAGGCTTATTTATGCTATCCTGTCTTCGACGCGCAAGTCTCAAAGCCATTATAACTGTAGTTAAATTACACGAAACGACCAGAAACATAGCAAAAGCTAACGAAGACATAAAAATGTAAAGCAGCGCTCGGCCATCAAATGAGGTCGAGTTCCATTCAAATAAACAGAATGTGCCAGGAAAGTGAAGAACATTTCTGCTGACTCCAAAGGCGGGAAGTAAACTTACAGTAAGAACCGAGCATCCGACGCCGATAGAAGCCACCTTCACTTTCTCCTTGTCGTAAATCACATGCCTGTCATAGTAAAATGGTTCACTTAATGCCAGAAGGCGATCGACGCTCATTACAACAACCAGAATAATGGAAGACATGAAGAGAAATGTGATAGCTGTTGCTTGAAAATCGCAACCCATATAGTCACCGATGTAGACTCCGAAGAAATACTTTATCAGTGATTGCGGATACGCTAAAGGAAATACTAACAGGTCTGTCCAGGCTAAAAATAGTATTAGTACATTAGGAATGTTTCTCTTGTGCCGAAGAATTCTGTATGTGACAATCAAAACAAGCAGGTTACCAAAAAAACCGATCAGTCCTGTAAACAGAAGTGTAACTCCGCCGACAAGAAACTGTTCATCGCTGAACTCCTCCAAGCCGAATCCGCGCCCGGTCATGGCAAGTTTGTAAGGAACTTTTCCAAAACGCACTGTTCTGTGAGCGAACAAATTCCCTGCTTAGAGCGTAGCGAACGATGTTCAGCTCCTGCACTTTAACGTCGGTTGTTGATTAATTCTTCTTTAGAGGCCCTGAAAACAGTGTGTGAATGAAATCCGAAACTATTGAATAAAGAATTGTTTTTTCGAAGATATTGAATAGGAATTAATTGACAATGGCACATCGAGGCATCGTAGGCAAAACCCAATGCAGTTTCAAAGGAATAAGCAAGAAAAATATCCACTCAAATGGTTTTCTCCACTTTGGGCGAAAGTTCGCTTCAGCTATCACAAAGCTCCAACAGAAAAATTACCGTTAACCAGGCGATAATTTCTCTGCGCTGAAAAGTCGTCTTGCTCAAAGGGTGTTGTTTTTGTATCTCATTTTCGTTATTCCTGATATTAAAACAGAGATGACTCCATTTCGCGCGGCGTGTAAATATAAACTCCAAGTCATTATCAGAATTCTTATCAGCCAATCAACTGTCAGGATTTGAAACAACAGACACAAGGGGATATTATGAGTCACCTGTAGCAACAGGTGGCTATCCTACTAATTTTTGGTCGATAGCTTATGTTAGGCCGTATGTTATAAAGTATCAGAAGTAACAATCTTATATTTTGGATATTACATATCAAATATTAGGCGATACACTCAAGAACTTGTTTTCCAACGGCATGATCACGTACCATGAAGACCATAAGCAGTTGAGTGCATCGTGTAGAGAAAGTAACAAACAGCGAATTCCTCAAACTTAGAAAAATTGAGACACCCTGTCATCATTTTACTATCCCTTTCGGAAACAAGGCTCAAGAAACATTTTTTTGCACAATATTCCTCTTTAATTTTCTTTCCTGGCGGTGAAAATACAACCACTGTGGCAGTAGACGTTATTTTCACCTATAATTTATTTCAAACAATGAAAAGTTTCTGCTGGAAATCTATACTGAAAAGATACCATAGTTTTTCATTTGGCAAGTTCCTTTGTCTAAACATTCAGAGGCCACTTCTCGAATTTTTAAGGAAATTCGTTATGAACTTATATTAATACTGCAGTGTAAGTTAGTCCACTGAGAAAGTTTCCAAGGGAATTTTTACCCTGGCCGGCAAGCTTTCCTCAAGTGGTAATTTAGTGTTAACAACTGGGTTGAAAACGTAAATTAGCCACCGTAAAGGGTAATAAAGCTGACGTTTCGAGCGTTAGCCCTTCGTCAGAGCGATTAGAGGAATTGTGGGTTGTGTGTGGGTTTATATGCAGAAAGTGGAGCTATGCCATTGGTGGGAATATGGTGACGAGAAAACAGGAATAAATTAGTGGAATGAAAAGCGCTCGTTGATTCCGTGGGGATTAAGGGTGCCGATTTGGAATATAAATTTTTGTTCTAGTGTTTTATGGCTTTCCGAACTGCCTAGATGTAAGGAAAGGCTGCAAACTGCCATATGCTGTTTAGAATGATAAGGAAGATTAAAGTGTCTAGCGACTGGTTTGGATGCGTCCTTGTCATTTCTTTCCACATCGCGAAGGTGTTCTCGGAATCGGTCACCCAGTCGTCTACCTGTTTCGCCGATGTATAACTTATTGCAATTAGTGCAAGTTATGCAGTAAATAACATTTGCGGAGGTACACGTAAAGTGATCAATGATCTTAATGGATCTTTTGGGTCCCGATATTTTCTCTACGTTATGAATGAAAGGACAAGTTTTGTATCGTGAGCGAGCGCATTTAAAAGTTCCAGATTGGTCATTGGTTTGAAATGAACTCCTGACTAAAAAGTTGCCTATGTTTTTGTCACGTTTGAATGAAATAAGTGGGAGTTGCGAAAAGATAGTGCCAGCCAACACTTTAATCTTCCTTAACAAACAAATTTGCCAACGCTTGCGTAACTAACCCTCCATTTGTATCTGTTCGAAATTGTTCTTTTTACAACTGGTCTTCTTTTTGCAGTATGGCGGTTGTTTAGCAAGTCCCAATCCTGTCGATAACACAAACTGACTCCTTTTAAACCTTTCATCAGTATGCATATTCTCCATACTGTTCTATATATATTTCCTTAGCCGCTAACAAGGAGAATATTCTTAACAATCAAGTTCCTTCAATTCGCGATCATTTCCTTTATTCTCGTGACCTTCACGTGTGATTCAGGGCTGATTTTGTAGGGAGAAATTAGCTGCTAGTCACTCATAAGGATTAAAGAGTCAACAAAGTATGGTATTGCAGTCGTAAGGGAGCATAACAAATTCTTTCTGAGAGTGAATCGGACTGTTACCAGAGAAAAGAAAAATATTGACGCATATACAAACGCAAACAGGTTCGTGTGGACGTAGGCCATTTTAAATATTTCTACTTCAAGTTTAATCAAACATTTAACGAGAGGAACTAAATACGGTGATTGAAAATCTCTTCCACACAAATAAACAACTATAACTTACAGTCGGCGAAAGGAATTCTAAATCATTAATACATTAATACTTTATTAATACAAGTTTTCCTTAACTTAAAAAAAGGTCTGAACACATAGAATCCAACTTGACACGCCATTAGATCTCACTATTAAAAGATGTACAAGTCGTTGATTAACTTTAATGGTGATAAAATTCAGCATTTTTCGGTGTTTTAAACCTAATAACACGTGCAACAGTATTTGGTCTTATCACAAAAAGAGCTCAAAGAAAACAGAATTTTGCACCGAATAAAAAATCAGACTAAGACGTTTGCTATCTACATCACTTTCAATTCATAAAATTACAGCTAAAATTATATCAAAGAATTCCACTGATTAACTTTTAAAGTCATTTATCCAATCCTATCACAAAAAACACCGAAAGATCAGAGTCATTTCACAAGGATACGTTAAATGAGATGTTTTTCTTTACTCTCAAATAAAAACAAAATTTACTCTATTTTCAATGCAAAACAGAAAATTCTGTCTACTTAAAAAAACCCAACTACGTTGAAAAGTCTAAAAGGCAAAACAAGCACGATAAAACTTAATTTAAACTGTGTTACAGAGTAAGAAATAAAACAACACGATAAAATAAAAGATCATACATTAATTACTAGATTCCTTGAACTTTGTTCCTATATATGCGTGATAAAAAACCAAGTAAAAGTTGGCTAGCAAAAAAAAGCAAGTTTTCATCTTTATTGAGCGATGAATTTGCAATCTAGTTGGAAATACATAGCATGGTGATACATCTGTTGAAAGAACAAAAAACGACACATTCAAGGCGGGGGATAGTGTGTCGCTGATGTTGTTATGACAACAAGTGCGAACGACGATATCATATATCGGTCTTATCTCTGTAACTTCGCAGGCAGGAGCCATATATACTGTACAATTTGACATGTATAACTGCTAACTTTGAGCGAAAATGTTAAACCAGTTTGTTTTTCACAAGTACTTGATCACAATCATAAAATTCATCCATATTATCAAAAGGGTATTATAAGAGTTGTGCTCACATTAAACAATTAAGGCTAACTCTCAATTTTTCTTTCTTCTTTCACCAGAGGTTCAATAAAGGCCGGTTACCAGCGGTCTACCGCTGACTGTAAGACTTTTATCACCGTCTCCTTATCCTCAGGATCCCCCTTACGGCTCCTTTT
Organism: Pocillopora verrucosa; assembly: GCF_036669915.1. Classification (NCBI taxonomy): domain Eukaryota; kingdom Metazoa; phylum Cnidaria; class Anthozoa; order Scleractinia; family Pocilloporidae; genus Pocillopora; species Pocillopora verrucosa. The sequence continues at coordinate 11,484,705 of NC_089324.1, read as the reverse complement.
CGGGCAAACCCACCTTTAACATTATTTCATTGGCAGCCGCTTATGAGAATAGTTATTGAAACTTTTGTCCCTCGACCACTACCCACCCATATAAATCTTGAGCTTGTCTTTTTCATTAATGAAGGAACATACTTCAGATACGATATAATTTTCATATCCGCCATTAAAAACTTGAGATGAAATTACACGACTGACCGTCGCCATTTTGAATCGTGCTTAACAGCTTGGCCGCTCATCCATGACGTAATTAAGCCTCTTTTCCCTTTGATCCATCTCTTGGCGATATGTTTTAACAATAAGAAGTTTCAGAAAAAGACCTGCTTGAATCAAAAAATGGTTTGTTGCGATAACCAGAGTAGTTTTGCCCGTAGCCAGGTGGAGATTTTAAAGGCAGAGGTGAAAATTATATGGTTTCTTGAGCACACTAATTAAGAGGGAAAAACCAGTCTAAGTGACTCAGCATCAAAATAACACTGCATTCAAAAAAATGTAAACTTTCAGTCATGGAGTGGGCTAAAGGGATGAATATACGAAGTTGTCTAGGTCTTCACACTTGGTGACATCTCATCGAAGGGTTGTGCTAGCTCATCGTCGTGGATAAAATTACTTTCGTCTTCTTCCTCAAGGCGGCTCATGGGTTTGTTTCTCGCCAACATGCCGTAATAACGATACTTCAACGCTCGATGCTTGTACACAAAGAATGCTGCCACACCCACCAGGATAACGATAATGACGACTCCTACACCAATCAAAGCTATATTGGCTTTGTTTTCTTTTAGTACTTGATACGCCACTGTACCATTTTCCTTCACTTTGACAGTTACTATAACAGTCGACGTCGGTGTCTCGCATTTTTCTGTTGCATTAGTCGTTGGAAGCCCCGAATCATTCCCAGGCCTCCAGCAAGGCACTTTGCGTACGTAGGTCACATTACGCATTCCGTTGATGCATTCGCCGATAATTCTATTCACATCACTGTCACGGCATTTTGGGCATGCGTACAACGACTTCCACACGAAGTAGAATTTACAGCCACCGCGCATCGGGCTCGTGTAATTGTTTTCGGGGGCTGGGTTACCGACACCCGCTCTTACGTCACACCTGAGGTCGAGGGTGGTCTGATAGCGCGTGTTTCCGTCTAGAAAGGAAAACATAGAAACAGGAAATGGTTTCACTACATTGAAAACTTCCCAACCATGTATTAGCAAAAATCCTTTATCTTTCCACATTCTTTTATCAAAGTTATGGTTTTTTTAGTAATCGTTTCTTTTCTTTAAAATTTCTTATATAAATTAACTTACATCTCTGGTAACATTCGTCCCCGTTCAGCAGGTCCACGAACAAACCCGATTTGACGTCGGATTTTTTTCGGTAGCCAATCACGGAGCCTAAATCTGTGTCATATGTAAACCACGACGACCTGCACGACATCACAGGCCGGGGAGTGTGCACTCTGGTTACCCGATTACGGTAAACACACGAAGAGTTGTCATGATCAAGGGTACAGAGATTGAAGTAAATAGCTCTGGGGTAAGGCCAAATGCTCAAACTAAGGATAAAAGATAAAATTTAGTTCAGCAAATGATTTGTACAGAAGGGCAAACCCAGAGCACATATTCCAGACGAATAGGATGAAAATTAAAACCATGTTGGGGTAGGAGTTGAATCGTGTGACCTGAAGAAAAATGTGATTGGTGATTGCGTGAGAATTTGCAACCGTTCTAGCAAAAGGCAAGCGCAAGAAGCCATATAACTGGCACAAAGCACGGCGTGAAGCTGGTTGCGATACGTGTCACGCATTGGGAAAAAAAAGAGTCATCAGTTTCAAAATTGAAAGCAAATGGAATTTATGGCACGAAAGCTGTACAGGAGTGGAAAAATTCATTTTTCTTATCAAGAAGAGAGGTAGAGGTATGGATGCGGGGAGGGGGAAATTACGAGGATTATTGCTCACCGTCGTGGTCTCCAAGGTAAACTTGGGCGATAGAACAGTGCTTCAATCATCGGCCCTCCAGGGCGGGAGAGTTTACTGAGGTCATACACGACATCATCCGCAGGCTTGAACATACAGTTGTTCGTGTCACAGCCATCTTTACCTGGAAGCGATTTCGTGTTTTGACCGCACGGAAGACACTGCGAACTTCCCTTCTGCAATTTACCAAGAACACAAATCGTCACTTAAAAAAGACTCCGTAAGACACAGTCCCTGCCTCTCAGTGAAGAATTGGTATAACAGGTAAGATTTTCGATTGGACAAAGTATCTTAACATCCTCCTAATCTTCTAAACATTTTTTTAACGGTTACCTGTTGAAATATTTAAGTTAAGCGTTTGAGTAATATTCAGATGAACTTAGTAAGTAGCATAATTACCGAAAGGCTTCTTGCTGTCATCTTCTCTGGAGGTAAACAGCCCGGTCCCAGTTGGTCTAAGGATGGATTGCGCTATCCAGCGAATAAGTATCACTCCGGAGGATAGTGCAATTTAACCTTTGGATAGCGTAACCCCTGGGGGATACATGTTGTCCAGCTCGGAAGCCCGAGATAAATATATGTAGAAAGTCAGGAACAACCAAAATTCTAGAGTTGCTTCCCCGGGTCCTCGTTTCGTTTGGTCACATGGTCGGAAACGGTGAGTAAAACCGCGTGGTACTGGAGACGAAAATGCGAATCGCCTCAAGCAGGGAGGGCATGCGCTCTTATACTGCTGTCAGGCCACTACGCGCTAGTTTTAAGATAAAAAGCTTACCGCAGCAGCAAAGGTTCCTTCTTTGCAGGATATACAACTTTTTGCTCCAAGTGGACTGCTGGTTCCGTTTGGACATATTGTGCAATCAGTGTTGCCTGGGTTACTATGGTACCCCGCTGGGCATGCTGTGCAGTTCTTGGCTGTTCCGTTCTGCACCCCAAGTACACTAATATTGTAGAGCTTTCCTTCAAAAGCAGTGGAAAGCATTCGTGTCTCGTCTTGTTGGATGAAAACCCATCTGTGGAAAGACCGTTAGGAGAATGAGAGAGAGATATATAAAAGCAATCAACGATCTGTTCGCAAATCTTTACATCAGGACGGCACTTGATGAAATAATATCTTGCAGGAGTTTCCTTGAATAACTTAAAATCAGTCTTGTCAAATATTGATCACGGACATACTGGACTCCACTAGGATTGAAAAGAGATTTGATTCTACTAACAAAAACAAAAAAGGCTAGGTGGAATTTCGGTGACGGTATGCGTTTCGCCTGGTGTGCGATGACATACCATAGACGGTGGCAAATACAGCTGACATTTTTGTGTACCTGAAGGAAAAGCGTCCTTTCTTGAGCGGGTAAACATGTCTAATAACTCTGCCGTCACGTTTATTTTCATGCCTGTAGAAATATCTTCCCTTAGGACGCGTGCAGTTTAGTTCGTCCACAATCGTGTTGTTACTCCAAACTTGAAATACTAAGTTACAGTCTTGGATGTTAGCGAGATGTTCCCCTGGCATAGATTTTTGTGAAACACCAGTCACATTACAGGTGATGGAGCAGTTAAAAGCGATTTTTGCTAACTCGGAGTCCAATGTAAATTCTGATGACTGCAGATAAGTACGCACATTTCCAACAACACGTGCTGTTCGGATTACATGACCAGAAGGTATCCAGCCACGCTAAAAAATAACATGAGAAACAAGGCCCCGTCACAAGATGGCGATTCTCCTTACTGTCTGCCATATAGTTATTGTGTTGTTAGTTTGGAGAATTTGGTATTGGATCTACTAATAATCCCCTAATTGATAAATTTCTTTATTCTCGCTACTTGTCTGCTTGATATTGTATTGATATTGTAAGGAGAAATTCTACCTTGGTCACTTATGGAAAATGGGCAAGAATATCAGCGACACACTTGGCTACGCCTTGTGTGCCACTTTTTTGTTCTTACCACAGTTTGCCTTTTAGCATAAAAAACAAATAGATTTCATGTTGCCGTGGGCTTGTACAGTAATAGGTAAGCGGTCAGTAGGGCACCAGCTGTTTCAGAGCCGCGGGTGCTTTTAGGTTTCCGAGCTGTTTTCAAAATAGCAGCGATTTTTTTATGTGCATTTGAAAACAATTTTCAAAAGATAAGGTCACTACCTGGAGTCTCAAAATGCTATAAGTGGCGAAAAAAATTATGGTTCAGAAACAAATTTCGCCTATAAAAATCTATTACATCCAAATTTTTCTTACAAACCTTCACAGCACAATCCCCGACACAATTAGCGGTGAACCCCTCAGGTAGTGTGTTGTTTCTCCAGACACTATAATGTTTCCCTGGCAACGCCACATGACCGGCCTCACAGGTCTCGCATTTGACTCCACGTGACTTGAACCCAGTTTCGCACGGTTTGCACTGCAGGTTTCCTCCGGTTCCATTCACGATCTCAAACCCACCCTCGCATTTACATTGATACCGAATTGGTTTAAGACTGGGATTCCCTGCTGGATCGCAAAGACGCCTGGGATCGCTGACATTTGCAACTGAAAATCAACAAGGAAGTTAATGAATAAAAAAGATGCATCAATGTCAGTATCTGAGCAACTAGGCACCCACCCCTTCCCTAACCATACAACGTTCAACTGATAATAAGTCGGGGTTAATGATGGATTAGGGGAGAGAAATGCGCACAGCTGCTCAGATTCTGAGTTATGGGTACTTTTGATCCCGGAGCTCTTTGCCCTTGAGCTAAATCTGGTTTCTACAGCACAAAGCAAGCAAGGGTGGGTTGTTCGCAGCTGGGTCAAGATAAACCATAGTTGGTGTGAAAAATATGATTTCAGATCAAAAAGCTTCAATAAAAACTTCAGTTTAACTCTTTTTCTCAACAATCTGATTACTGGATGCTCTCAAAACAATTGAGAACGTTACCAGGAAAAGGATTTCGGATAAAGCAAGGGAGGCCTCTCCCCTAACCCAACATTAACCCATACTTGGAAGGTGGCACAGCTGAGTTGTGGGGCACTGAACTTGCAATCTGGTGGTCACCGGTCTTCCACCCGGCTACTCACTAGATTTGCGCTTGGTTAAGTTCAACTCCTCCACTGTGCTGTGTAAAAAACCGACCTGTCTGCCTACTACAGGTTGGAATTTTCAAGCATTTGAAGTTTACGTGAAACATAAGTTTCTCTCTCTTTCATATTGCGAGGTCCTTAGAGGCTTGAAATTAAAGCTCAATAAATTGTAAATTTAGTTATTCATTAATTCAAAGAAAAAGAAACCCAGATTAAAATTGGACCCTCGGTTATTATTTCAAACAACTGTACCCAAGGTCACAGCCACCGCCTCCACTGCGGGTTTCCCTAACAGTCTTCCAGACCCCATTCACCCTCCTAGCTGGAGAGGGGCATTGTGATAAATAATAACCTCCTGAGCCCTTTAGCTCCCAAGATCACATTCAGGTTAATCTCTTTTAAATTACTGGCTGCAATACAATTGTTAGGATGTTGGTCTGGAGAATTTGGTATTGGATCATTTAATAATACCCTAATAATATTTATCCTTATTCTCATCACTTTTCTGCTTGAAAGTGTATTAATATTGTAAGGAGAGGTTCCCTCTTGGTGACTTATGGGAAGTAAAGGATTAAGATGACAACAACATAATCAGTTATTTTCATCTAAATGAACACTGTCATCTCATTTGATATGGTCTCAATTTTAAACCTATCTAAAGCTCATTTTTAATGTTAGGACCATCCTCAACCCTTTCACTCTCAAGATCTAACTGTTATTTCTCCCCTCTAGCTGCTACATATTTCTTTGAAACTTAGTTGTGAAAATTCGGTGTTAGAGTTAGATAACTTCTACCTGATAAGTTTGAGTACTCTCATTACCTGTATGCATGATGATGTACGAATATTATAGGGAGAAGTTACAAGTTAATTACCTTCAGGAGTTTTAAGATAGTGTCTCTGTAAGAGCAGTCCGGTAGATTTTGCTTGAGACACGGATTTCGCTCATTTCTTGTGTGATGTAAGACATTCATGTACCTACACTAAAACCACAATCCGTTTGATCGGATCTCTTTACTTTTCAGAGTTTTACGGAAATTAAATTTCACTCGAACGAAGGCTTGTCGTGACACTTTTCAAGGCTTTAATTTAAGACAACTTTGGAGGACAATTTACAAAAAAATACGGAACGCAGCAAAAAACAAATACCACAGCCATGTATATTAACTCTATCTTATCTATCTTAGTGTTGCAGACAACTTTTGTTTTGCTTAGTATTCTTTCTTCTTTCAAAAACATTTCTTTCCAAATAGGACTGGCATCAATTCATAAACAAATCTTTACCATGTAAATAAATATGTCTAGATAATCGAGATAACCACTGAACCTCTTGTATCGCATCAGAAGTAACGTGTCTTGTCTTTGCCCAACTCTTAGAACATGGAGCGGCAAAGACGCGAGACACGAGTCTCTCGTCTCGCGACTTCTCCATGCTCACAGGATACGCGTGACCTCACTATCTTTATGAAAAATCAGAGACTGCTCGGAGTCTGTATTCCGTTCAACCATTTCATAAGAGTAACGCGAGTCTTTTCAATTGAGTGAAAAAGTCACAAACCTA